>NC_044980.1:94923254-95131211 GCF_008728515.1 Papio anubis
AAACTGGAAAACCTAGAAGAAATGGATAATTTCCTGGACACTTACACTCTTCCAAGACTAAACCAGGAAGAAGTTGAATCCCTGAATAGACCAATAGTAGGCTCTGAAATTGAGGCAATAATTAATAGCCTACCAACCAAAAAAAGTCCAGGACCAGATGGATTCACAGCTGAATTCTACCAGAGGTACAAGGAGGAGTTGGTACCATTCCTTCTGAAACTATTCCAATCAATAGAAAAAGAGGGAATCCTCCCTAACTCATTTTATGAGGCCAACATCATCCTGATACCAAAGCCTGGCAGAGACACAACAAAAAAAGAGAATTTTAGACCAATATCCCTGATGAACATCGATGCAAAAATCCTCAATAAAATACTGGCAAACCGGATTCAGCAACACATCAAAAAGCTTATCCACCATGATCAAGTGGGCTTCATCCCTGGGATGCAAGGCTGGTTCAACATTCGCAAATCAATAAACATAATCCGGCATATAAACAGAACCAAAGACAAGAACCACATGATTATCTCAATAGATGCAGAAAAGGCTTTTGACAAAATTCAACAGCCCTTCATGCTAAAAACGCTCAATAAATTTGGTATTGATGGAACGTACCTCAAAATAATAAGAGCTATTTATGACAAACCCACAGCCAATATCATACTGAATGGGCAAAAACTGGAAAAATTCCCTTTGAAAACTGGCACAAGACAGGGATGCCCTCTCTCACCACTCCTATTCAACATAGTGTTGGAAGTTCTGGCTAGGGCAATTAGGCAAGAGAAAGAAATCAGGGGTATTCAGTTAGGAAAGGAAGAAGTCAAATTGTCCCTGTTTGCAGATGACATGATTGTATATTTAGAAAATCCCATTGTCTCAGCCCAAAATCTCCTTAAGCTGATAAGCAACTTCAGCAAAGTCTCAGGATACAAAATTAATGTGCAAAAATCACAAGCATTCTTATACACCAGTAACAGACAAACAGAGAGCCAAATCATGAATGAACTTCCATTCACAATTGCTTCAAAGAGAATAAAATACCTAGGAATCCAACTTACAAGGGATGTAAAGGACCTCTTCAAGGAGAACTACAAACCACTGCTCAGTGAAATAAAAGAGGACACAAACAAATGGAAGAACATACCATGCTCATGGATAGGAAGAATCAATATCGTGAAAATGGCCATACTGCCCAAGGTAATTTATAGATTCAATGCCATCCCCATCAAGCTACCAACGAGTTTCTTCACAGAATTGGAAAAAACTGCTTTAAAGTTCATATGGAACCAAAAAAGAGCCCGCATCTCCAAGACAATCCTAAGTCAAAAGAACAAAGCTGGAGGCATCACGCTACCTGACTTCAAACTATACTACAAGGCTACAGTAACCAAAACAGCATGGTACTGGTACCAAAACAGAGATATAGACCAATGGAACAGAACAGAGTCCTCAGAAATAATACCACACATCTACAGCCATCTGATCTTTGACAAACCTCAGAGAAACAAGAAATGGGGAAAGGATTCCCTATTTAATAAATGGTGCTGGGAAAATTGGCTAGCCATAAGTAGAAAGCTGAAACTGGATCCTTTCCTTACTCCTTATACGAAAATTAATTCAAGATGGATTAGAGACTTAAATGTTAGACCTAATACCATAAAAATCCTAGAGGAAAACCTAGGTAGTACCATTCAGGACATAGGCATGGGCAAAGACTTCATGTCTAAAACACCAAAAGCAACGGCAGCAAAAGCCAAAATTGACAAATGGGATCTCATTAAACTAAAGAGCTTCTGCACTGCAAAAGAAACTACCATCAGAGTGAACAGGCAACCTACAGAATGGGAGAAAATTTTTGCAATCTACTCATCTGACAAAGGGCTAATATCCAGAACCTACAAAGAACTCAAACAAATTTACAAGAAAAAAACAAACAACCCCATCAAAAAGTGGGCAAAGGATATGAACAGACATTTCTCAAAAGAAGACATTCATACAGCCAACAGACACATGAAAAAATGCTCATCATCACTGGCCATCAGAGAAATGCAAATCAAAACCACAATGAGATACCATCTCACACCAGTTAGAATGGCGATCATTAAAAAGTCAGGAAACAACAGGTGCTGGAGAGGATGTGGAGAAATAGGAACACTTTTACACTGTTGGTGGGATTGTAAACTAGTTCAACCATTATGGAAAACAGTATGGCGATTCCTCAAGGATCTAGAACTAGATGTACCATATGACCCAGCCATCCCATTACTGGGTATATACCCAAAGGATTATAAATTATGCTGCTATAAAGACACATGCACACGTATGTTTATTGCAGCACTATTCACAATAGCAAAGACTTGGAATCAACCCAAATGTCCATCAGTGACAGATTGGATCAAGAAAATGTGGCACATATACACCATGGAATACTATGCAGCCATAAAAAAGGATGAGTTTGTGTCCTTTGTAGGGACATGGATGCAGCTGGAAACCATCATTCTTAGCAAACTATCACAAGAACAGAAAACCAAACACCACATGTTCTCACTCATAGGTGGGAACTGAACAATGAGATCACTTGAACTCAGGAAGGGGAACATCACACACCGGGGCCTATCATGGGGAGGGGGGACGGGGGAGGGGGGAGGGATTGGATTGGGAGTTATACCTGATGTAAATGACGAGGTGATGGGTGCAGCACACCAACATGGCACAAGTATACATATGTAACAAACCTGCACGTTATGCACATGTACCCTACAACTTAAAGTATAATAATAATAAATTTAAAAAAAAAAGAATATGGATAGGGAGACACAAAGAAATACTGAAGACACAAAGAAATACTGAAATATTCCCTTTATACAATAGGATAAGTTTATTTTCTGCAGAATAGCATTATGTTTTAATTTATAGTATAGTTTTACTTTATATTATGACTCATTTCTCTAATAAGTAGAGAAAAAGGTCTTAGGATTTATCAAGTAAACACACATATTGCTGGCATTTAATGAAAGCTCACTGTCTCAGTGGAAAAAGATATTATCAAGACTTGTTACCTGCAGTTAAATCCAATGAGGGTTTGTTAGATCACCTCTCAACCCTAGCCACAATTGAATCCTCTGGAGAGAATACAGGTATTCTACTGTAAACAGAGAATGTTTTAGTAGGATAGCTGGATGTGGGATGTGGTCAGGACGTGGAGAGAGAGATGAGATAATCCACAGAAAAGGAAAAAATATTTTGCCAACAATGCATCTAACAAGGGGTAATATCCAGAAGATATCAACAACAGGAACAATTCAACAGAAAAAAAAAAAAGAAACCTATTTTTAAAATGGGCAAAAAATCTGAATAGCTGTTTCTCAAAAGAAGGCATACAAATGTCCAATAGCATTTGTTATTTTCTAGTTTGGGGGGTTATTGCCATCTTAGTGGGTATAAAATGGTATCATGTTGTGGTTTAAGATTAATGTTTTTCATCAAATTTGGAAAGTTCTCTGCATTCGTTTTGTAAAATATTTTTATTCTTTTATTTTCTTTTCCTTCTGGAGATTTTATTGTGTACATGTTGATGCACTTTATAGTGTCCCACATTTCTTTGAAGCTCTATTTTTGTTCATTCTTTTTTCTCTTTGTTTTTCAGATTACATAAACTCTATCAATTTATCTTCGAATTTGCTTATTTATTTTTCTGCCAGCTCAAATATGTGTTAAGCTTCTTTCATAATCTTTAGATTTTAGTTTTTCTACCTTCAACTCTAGACAATCTTTTTTATTGATTTACTTTTAATTGAGGTGTAATAGTTGTATACATTCTGTGGGTATATGTGATATTCTGATACCTGTATGTAACGTACAGTGATCAGGTCAGGGTAATTGATATATGCATCACCTCAAACATTTATCTTTTCCCTTTCTTGGAAACATTACACAACTTCTTTTTTAGTTACTTTGATATATACAATAAATTAGTTAAAATTCTAATTTTCCTACTATATTATCAAATACCAGAACTTATTCTTTGTATCTAACTGTATTTTTGTGCCCCTTAACCTATTTCTCTTCATCACCCATTTTCCCCTTCCCTTCCCAACCTCTGGTAATCATCATTCTACCATCTATGTCCTTGAGACCCCTTCTTTAGCTCCCTCAAAAGAGTGATATCATGCAAGATTTGCCTTTTAGTGACTCAGTTCTCTCTTAACATGACTTCCATTTTCATCTTTGCTGCTACAGATGGCAGGATTTAATTTTTATGCCTGAATAATATTTCACTGTGTGTATATACCATATTGTCTTTACCTATTTATCTTTTGATGGACATTTATGTTGATTCCAGATCTCGGCTATTGCGAATAGTGCTGCAATAAACATAGGAGTGTAGATATTTCTTCAACATACTGTTTCCTTTCTTTTAGAAATATACCCAGAAGTGGAATGGCTCGATCATACAGTAGTTCTATTTTTACCTTTTGAAGAACTTCCATACAGTTTTCCATAATGACTGTGCCACTTTACATTCTAACCAGCAGTCTATGAGCATTCTATTTTCTCCACATCCTCACCAGCATTTACTATATTTTTTCTCTTTTGATAATAGCCATTCTAGCTGGGATGAGATGGTGATATCTAACTGTGGCTTTGATTTGCATTTCCCTGATGATTAGTGATGTTGAACATTTTTTCTTATACCTGTTGGTCATTTATGTATCTTGTTTTGAAAAGTATTTATTTAGATCTTTTGCTCACTTTTAAATTACATTATTTGTGGGTTTTGTTGTTGTTGTTGTTGTTGTTATTGAGTTTCTTGAGTTCTTAATATTCTGGATATTAATCCCTTGTTAGATGGATAGATTACAAATAATTTCTCCCATTCTGTATGTTGTCTCTTTGCTTTGTTTATTGTTTTTTTTTTTTTTTTCTTGTGCAGAAGCTTTTTAGTTTGATATAATCCCATTTATCTATTTTTGCTTTCATTGCCTGTGTTTTTGAGGTCTTACCTAAAAATCTTTTGCCCAGGCCAATATTCTGTATCATTTTCCCAATGTTTTCTTTCAGTAGTTTCATAGCTTCTTGTCTTACATTCAAATCTTTAATTCATTGTGAGCTGATTTTTGTGTATGATGAAAAATGGGGATCTAATTTTGTTCTTCTGAATATGGATATCCAGTTTTCCCAGCACAATTTATTAAAGAGATTGTCCTTTCTTTAATGTATGCTCTTGATGCCTTTGTCGAAAATGAGCTCTCTGTTAAAGTATGGATTTATTTCTGAGTTCTCTATTCTGTTTTACTGGTTTATGTGTCTGTTTTTATGCTAGTACATTACTGTTTTGGTTACGATAGATTTGTAGTATAATTTGAAATCAGGTACTTTGATGCACCTAGGTTTGTTCTTTTTGCTCAGGATTGCTTTACTTATTCAGAGTCTTTTGTGGTCCATAAGAATTTTAGAATTTTTTTTTTCTATTTCTGTGATAAATGTCATTGGTCATTTGATATAGATTATATTGAATCTGTAGATTACTCTGGGTATAGATATTTTAATATTATTTTTTCCAATATACGAGCATGGGATATATTTTCTTTTATTTGTTTCTTCTTTAATTTCTTTCTTCTATGTTTTATAGTTTTTTTTCTAGAGACCTCTCAATTAATTAGTTTATTTTGTTTCTAGTTATTTCTAGGTATTTTTGTACCTACTGAAAATGGAATTGCTTCCTTGATTTCTTTTTCAGATTGATAGATGTTAGTATATAGAGACACTACTGATTTTGTATGCTGATATTATTTCTTGAATGTTTACCGAATTTAGCAAATCTAAGTGTTTTTTCATAGAGTCTTAGTTTTCTCTAAACATTAGGATCATATCATCTGCAAAAGAGGATAATTTTACTTCTTTTTTAAAACTATATTCTTTCTTATAATTTCTATCTTTTTTAAAATATTCTCTTCTTGAGAAGACATAGTCATTGTACCTTTCTTTACTTTTTGAAACGTGACTTACTTTCATTTTTTGAACATATTTAAAACTACTTCCTTGAAATCTTTGTCTGTTAAATGTGATGCCTGAACACCTTTATTGGAAGTTTCTGTGGCCTGCTTTTTTGTCTTGTGTATGGGTCACATTTTCCTTTTTACATGCCATGGACCATAAACTTTTTGTTAAAAACTGGAGATTTGAGATAACATGTTGTAGCAACTCTGGATGCTGATATCCTTCTTCCCTCCATGTTCCCATTATTGTTTAGTTGGTTATTTGTTTAGCAAGTTGTCTGAACTATTGAAGTAAAGTCTATTTCCCCCATAATGTGTAATTTCTGATTCCATTCCGCAGTCTTGAAGTTATGCACCTGTGCCTTAGTTCATCAGGATGTTACAACAAAACAGCATAAACAGCAAACATTTATTTCTCGTGGGTCTGGAGGCTAAGAAGTCCGTGATCAAAGCTCAGACAGATTTGGTATCTGATGAGTGTCCATTTTCTTAAAAACGGTGACTTCTCACTGTCTCCTTACATGACAGAAGTGGCAAAAAGTTTGCTTGGGGCTCTTTTACAAGGGCACTAATCTCATTCACAAGGGTTCTGCCCTTATGACTTAATCACCTCCTAAAGGCCCCACCTTTTACTATTACTGCGTTGGGGATTAGGTTTCAGCATATGAATTTGGGGAAGACACAAACATTCAGATCCTGGCACTCTGTTATGACAATGACTTTAGGCAGACTCTCTTGAATAATCTCTTTTCTTGATCTCTCTTCTTTTAATTTGTCTTCCTGTGTTGGTAACATACTCAGCTAATTACCTCCACTAATTACTAGACAATTGTCCTGTTGTTCTCAAAAATGTCTTGCAGCATAAGTTACTTCTAAGTCTGATCCAATTAAATTTTGGATCCTGCAGGAGTAATTTTTTCGATTAATCTTTGGGGCTTGTTCTGACCAGAGCAGGGTTCCTCTTAGCTTTCTCTTTTTCTGGTACTCTTTGTTTAAAACTCTAGCTTGTGTAGCGTTTAGCTTGTTTTTCTAATTAACCTATCAACTTTTACTTAAATATTTACCACCAAAATCCCTATGGTTTTCAACAGTGTCCTTAGGTTTGGACTTCCTCACACTCTGTTCCAAATAAAAGCAATTCTCCAGAGGAGAGCTATGAAACTCTCTGTTCTTAAGGCCTGCTTCTCCCTCTGAGCAAAACATGCACTGATGCTCTGATGCAGTAGATGGGAACAAAGACTTACTTCTCTCAGATATCATACTTTACAAGTGGGGTATAGGGTGGGGTCCGTAGCCTTTGTTATTGTAGGCTTGCCTCTCTTCGAGTAAAATCTCTGCCCTATGAGTGAGTTAAGGCACAAATGATTGGGGCTCAGTATTCTTGGTCACAAATGATTGGGGCTCAGTATTCTTGGTCTGCTGTGCCTAGGGTAGAATATCTACCCTGCAATTTAGAGATAAATGGAAGAAGAAAGTCCCAGACATCTCAACTTTTCTAGTGTAGAATAGATTCTGAAACGTGTAACTGAGTGGGAGTGAGAAATGCAAACGGTCTGCTCATCTCAAGCTAAGACTATAGTCTAAACTGGGATCTGGGGGAAGAAAGACCCCATTCTTCTAAGTTACACAGGCTTTGAGTGTGCCTTCTTTTATGCTGAGGTGGGGATGGGGAGAGAGAGTGGGCTGTGGCCTAAATGCCACAGACTCTCACTGCAGTGATTTAGTAAATGTATTTTAATAAATATTTTTTACACTTGCCATGTGCCTTCAGGACAATTTCTATAAACTTCAAATGATTGGGTAGTTAAATGTAATTATTACCTGTTTGGTTGCTTCACTGGGGAGAAGGTTCAAAGAGTTCTTGAAGCTTCATTCTGAAAGGTACAGTCCCCATTTGCTTTTTACTTGCAAGTTTTAATAATTATTTTTGTATACAAATATCAACTTTTCAGAACATTCTTTTTCAGATCTTTTTAATTGAAGTACAATTTCCATGCAATAAAATTCATAGATCATAAGTGTTTAGGTCAATGAATTTTGACACTTGTATTATACCTGTATAATGACTACATGAAAGAAGATATAAATCACTGCCATCACCCTAGAAAGTACCCCTTATGTCCCTCTTGAGGAAATCCATGGTCCTTGCTCCCATTCTCCCTGCCTTTCCAAATTAAAATACTTTCTTAAATATATCACCATAGGTTGGTATAGAAATGGAGGGGCTTTTTTTTGTTCAACATAATGTTTTTGAGATTTGTCCAAGTTGTTGCATTTGCAGCTACATTTTAATCCATGACTTTTTAGATTTATTGGGGAAAATATGAACTTCAGGATGTTACTTGAAGAACAACAAATCCTTCTTCAACGAGATCATAAATTATTCTTTAGAAATAAATCAAAAACATCTATATTTGACTAACTGGATTCTTACAAAGCATAGCAATTGCTTTGGAAGAAACAGCATCAATATAGAAAAAAACGTAACAGTTATTGGCATCAACAAGGCTTAATTCAGACTAAAGTTTGGAAAACACCTAGACTTCACCAAATGTCTTAATTTAGGATTCAGCTAGGCTAGTTAATTTTTCTACACTGTATTTTAATAAATTGGTGCTACTTGAATGTAATGTAGAGCATTAGCCTACCACTGTCATTGGAAAACACAGTGACCTTTAGAGCTTTCAAGGGTACTCACACATAAGCAATTTGAGTACTGACTTCTGTGTCCTGCAAAAAGATGCATTTCTTCTATCACTGACTGCAGTAATCTACCCACAATACTCACTATAAGATATATACTTTTTAATACAAAGTGCTAAGAAGCACAGAAAACTCCATTTTGCTTAAGTCAACCAAGGACACTTTAAGACCTTCACTACCACCGTGGCATTGGCATAAGTAGCTGAAAATGCATTGGTATGATGATGTAAAATATGTCAAAAGTTACAGAGAGGACCATCCCCTTGATATATGTTGTCTTTTGAGTATAAAACTGTCAAGAACAAGTTGATATAAAGCCCGGTGGCTTCAGAAAGGTATGCACATGCTATTTCTCATTTTTTAAAGAAGTAGCTAAATATATTTTAAAGCAAGTGCAGTACTAAGGATTCGGAGTTTAGCTCAGGATTGAATGCTTTATTTAACAAGAGTGGTGAGAACCATGGTAGAATCACACAATGTGTGACTGCAAAGAAAGAATATTTTAAATCCCTCATTGTACTGATTAATAAATCCGGTCCACAGAATCACGTTGCTGGTCAATGGCAGAGCTGGGACTACAGTTAAAGTCTCCTGATCCTTAATCCTATGTTTTTGCTATGAAAATATGTTATATTACATTGAAAATCCTACAATTACTCCTGCTTACAAAGTTTATTTCCTCATTCTGATTCCCTTTAAAATTGTAATAACTGTTTCCTACATTTATTGGGTTAGAGAATTGTAGGTTAAACTACTCACAAAGGAAAATAAGGAAGAACTTCTTAATGAGCTCAAAACTATGAAATTGTGGAATCTTCAGCTCCTTACTATCCCTTCCAGCATGCAGCCTCTCTGCACCGTATGGTTATTTTTATCAGAAATAGCCATAAAGTGCAGAGAGGAAACGAAAAAGGGGAAGCAAGAGGAATTATTCGATTCTATAGTTATGCCAGCCAAGGTGTATTTATTAGAACAAGATTCTGGTCTTCACTACACTACTGTTGCCAAGGGTAAGATCATACTGCTGATTCAATAGTAAAAACACAGCTTCTTAAGTGTTTCAGGGCCTCTGAGATTCCAGATGAACCTAGAGAATGTGTATAAGCACCTCAGTCCCAATTTCTTAGTCCGTTTGGGCCATAGACTGAATGGTTTAAGCAACAAACATTAGTTTTTCAGAATTCTGAAGACTGGGAAGTCCAAAATCAGGGCACCAGGAGATTGGCTGTCAAATGACTAGGGCTCACTTCCTGATTTGTTAATGGCTGTCTTCTCAATTTTGCTTTATGGTTCAAAAAACAAACTTTTTGTTTCATTGATCTTCTATATTGTTTTCTTCATTTCAATTTCATGTATTTCTGCTCTGTTCTTTTCTTCTACTAATTTGGGTTTGGTTTACTTTTACTTTTTGAGTTTTTTAGGATGCACTGCTAAGTTGGAGCTTGTTTATTTGAAGCTTTTCTTCTGTTTTGATGTATGCACTTATAGCTGTAAACTTCCTCTTAGTACTGTCTGTGCTATATCCCACACATTTTGATATGTTGTGTTTCCATTATCATTTGTTCCATATGTTGTGTTTCCATTATAATTTCTTCAGTAACTCACTGGTTATTCAGAAGCATGTTGTTTAATTTGCATGTATTTACACCATTTCCAAAATTCCTATTGTTCTTGATTCCTAGGTTTATTGCATCATAGCCAGAGAAAATTCTTGATATTATTTCAATTTTTTAATTACTTATGACTTGTTTGTGGCCTAATATATGGTCTATTCTTGAGAACAATCAATGCGCTAAGGAAAACAATATGTATTCTGCAGCCATTAGATGAAACGTTCTGTAACTATCTATTAGTTCCATTTGGTCTATAGTGCAGTTTAAGTGTGATGTTTCTTTGTTGATTTTCTGTCTGGAAGATCTGTCCAATGCTGAAAGTGAGGTGCTGCAATCTCAAGCTATTACTGAATTGAGGTCTCTCTCTTTAGCTCTAATAACACTTGCTTTATATATCTGGGTGCTCCAATGCTGGGTGCATATATATTTGAAATTATCATATTCTTTTGCTGAATTTATCTCTATATCATTATATGATGACCTTCTTTGTCTCTGCTTGAAATCTATTTTGTCTAATATAAGTATAGTGACTCCTGCCCTTTTTTTTGGTTTATCTTTCCACCCTGTTATGTTCAGTGTATGCGAGTCTTTATAGGCAGTGTGTTTCCTGTAGGCAACAGATTCCTGAGTCTTGTTTTTTCATCCCTCCAGCCAGTCTATGCATGAATTGCTTCATTGTTTAGTCTTTCTACATAAAAGTTCACACCACAGTCACAGTATTATAATATTCTGTATTTTCGTGTATGTGCTATTACTAGTGAGTTTTGTACCTTCAAATGCTTTCTTATTGCTCATTAATATTCTTTTCTTTATGAATGAAGTACTCCTTTTAACATTTCTTGTAGGACAGGTCTGCTGTTAATGAAATCCCTCAGCTTTTGTGTAGTATTTCTCCTTCATGCTTGAAGGACATTTCCTAGAGATATACTATTCAAGGGTAAAAGTTATTTTCTGTCATCACTTAAAATATATCTTTCCCCTCTCTCCTGGACTGTAAGGTTTCCACTGAAAAGCAAACATATTGGAGCTTCATTGTATATTGTTTGTTTATTTTCTCTTGCTGTTTTTAGGATCCTTTCTTTATCCTTGACCTTTGGAGGTTTGATTATTAATACCTTGAGGTAATTTACTTCTTTGTGTTCTATAACCTTCTTGTACTTGGATATTGATATCTTTCTCAGGAAATCTCTGTTATTATCCCTCTGAATAAACTTTCCACCCCGATCTCTTTCTCTACCTCTTCTTTAAGGCCAGATCTTAGATTTGCCCTTTTGAGGCTACTTTCTAGATCCTGGAGGCATGTTTTATTGTTTTTTATTCTTTTATTTTTCTTTTGTCTCCTCTGACTGAACATATTCAACTAGCTTGTCTTCAGGCTCACTGATTCTTTCCTCTGTTTGATCAACTCTGCTATTAAAAGACTCTGATGCATTCTTCAGTATGCCAATTGCATTTCTCAGCTCCAGAATTTCTACTTGATTCTTTTTGTTTCAATCTCTTTGATGAACTTATCTGATAGAATTCTGAATTTCTTCTCTGTGTTATCTTGAATTACTTTGAGTTTCCTCAACACAACTGTTGGAATTTGCTATCTGAAAGGTGACATATCTCTCTGTTTCTCCAGGATTGGTCTCTAGTGCCTTAGTTCATTTAGTATATTTGGTGAGGTCATGTTTTCCTGGATGGTTTGATACTTGCTGAAGCCAGCAAGTCTCAGTTCTTCTGTCTATGAGCATTAAAGAGTTAGGTATTTATTTTAGTTTTTGCACTCTGGGCTTGTTTGTATCTATGCTTCTTGGGAAGACTTTCCAGATATTTGAAAGGGCATGTATGTTGTGAACTTAGTTGGATCTGCTTTACAGAGCTCCTCAAACCCAGTAACACTATGGTTCTTGCAGATTCATAGAGGATACTGCCTTGACAGTCTTGGGTGAGGTTCAGAAGAATTCTCTGGGTTATCAGGCAGAAACTCTTTTCTCTTTCCTTATGTTCTATCAAACAACTGGAATATCTCATTCTCTGTTCTGACCATCTAAAGCTGGGAGTGAGATGACACAAGCATTACTGTGGCCACCACCACTAGTACTGTGCTGGGTCAGACCTGAAGGCAGCACAACACTGGGTCTCACCCAAGCCCTGCTGTAACCACTCCCAGGCTACTGCCTATGTTCACTCAAAGTCCTGGGGCTCTACAACCAGCAGATGGCAAAGCCAGCCAGCTGGTGTTCTTACCTATTGGGAAGCAAGTCTCCTTAAGCCTCAGGCAGATCCTGAAATGCCATCCAGGAGCCAGGGACTAGAGTCAAAACTTTGAAAATCTACTTGGTGTTCCACTGTTCTGCAGCTGAACTGGGCACTCAAACCACGAGATACAGTATGTCCCACTATTCTCTCCTCTTTACAAAGGCAGAAGAGTCTCAGCCTGTGACCATCACCACCACAGGCCTATGGGGAGTACTGCCAGACGACTGCTTGTGTTCCCTTAAGGTCCAAGTGTCCTTCATTCAGCTTGTGGTGAATACTGCCTGACTTGGGGCTCACCCTTTAGAGCAATGGGCTCACCTCTGGCCCAGGGTATGTCCAGAAATGCCATCCAAGAGCCACGTCCTAGAATCAGGGACCCCAAGAGGCCACTTGGTGCTCTACCCGCCTGTGGCTGTGCTGGTACGTAAGGTGTAAGACAAAATCCCCTTTACTTTCCCCGCCACTTTTCTCAAGCAGAAGGAGTCTTATTCCATAGCAACCACAACTGGTGATGTGCCAAGTCTGACTGAAGCCAGCAAGTCTCAGTGTATGGTCTAAGGCTCTCAATGTAGTATCTGAATATTGCTGCTGGTTATTCAGGGCCCATGGGCTCCTCAGTTAGCAGACAATGAATGCTGTCAGGATTCAAGCCTTCCCTTCAAGATAGCGGATTCCTTTGTGGCCCAGGCTGTGCCTAGAAATGTTTTCCAGGGGCTAGGTCCAGAAAGTACTTACCAGTACTGTATCCTGCTGTAGCTAAGCTTCTATCCAAGATGCAAGACAAGTCCTCCCCATTCTTCCTTCTCCATTCCTCAAGCAGAAGGAAGGGATCTCTTTTGGAGTCCTAACCTTTGCAGCCTGGAATTAGGGGAGGGGTAATGCCAACACTCCCTTAGCCACCCTGCTGTTGTCTCAGTGCGTCACAAAGTGCCCCAGCTCGCTGTCTCTCATCCAGTTTAGCACTAGAACTCACCTATGAGTTGCAGTTTTTGTGGCCTGGACTGTATTTCAAGTTCACTTTTATCCCCAGAGCCCTTTGGTCCACAGTGGCGAGGCTTGTGGATAGTCAAGTTCCAGCCACTGGGATAGATGAGTTCCCTCTGGCTAGGGCTGGCTTAAATGCTCCCTTTGTAGGCGGGTGTCAGCTGAGTGTGGTCCAGTTTTACTTTCTGTTATAAAAGGGCTGAACTGAGTTCAATGCCTCACCATCACTGTGCTTTTTCTTTCCGCAGGGCCTGCACCAGACCCTCACTGCCAGGGGGTTGGGGAAGCATGGCCTTGGTGATTCACAACTATTTTGCTACCTACTCAGTGCCTCTTTCAGTGATACAAAGTTAAAACCAGGTACTATGAGTGATCAACTGGTTTTTGGTTCTTATGAAGGTGCTTTTTTGTGTGTAGATAGTTGTTAAATTGTGTCCTTGAGGGACAGACAATTGGTGGAGCCTTCTATTGTGCCATTTTGCTCTTCCCCTAGTCCCCTGATGGCTGTCTTCTCAATGTATCCTCACATGGCGTGAACTAAAGAAAGATCCTGATATCCTGGGCCTCCGCTTCTCTTTTTAGGGACATTAATCCCATGCATGATGGTCCTACCTTTAAGACCTAATTATTTCCCAAAGGCCACACCTCCAAATAGCATTACTTTGGGGATTGGACATCAACATATAAATTTTAGGGGGGCACAAATATTAATTCCATACCACCCAGACAGGGGACTTAATATTTTACTGTGGTGTTTTTTGTTTTTGTTTTTGTTTGCCTTCTTGATAGCATTAGGTTGGTGCAAAAATAGAATTACAATTTTAACCATTACTTTTTAATGGCAAAAACCGCAATTACTTTTGCACAAATCTAATAGTTACCATCTCACAAAGGCATGTATTTATCAATGTGATTTTCTGCATTGATGTCTTGTCAAGCCCCTGAGTTTTAACTTGAATTTCTAGTTATTAATGAGCTCTGAGTTCACATTACCTGCGTAGCATGCACTTCTTAGACTGAGAGTAATGAATTGTATCAACTAGGAATTCATATTGCAAATCTACTATTGTACTACAATCAATGCCACATTCAAGGAATGCAACAAAGTCATCTACTTTGTCATTGAGAAATTCAATTTCAATAAATTATTACACTTTAATCTGAAGACTTCATAATGTATAAAAACTATGGCTTATATACCTTAAAAATAGGATGTCAAATTTTCTAGGGCAAAAAGCTTATTCATCTTCTTAGTAGATATTTATTGGACATCTATTCCAGAGTCAGAGCTGGAGCTACAAATTACCACAGGAAGTTACAAGCCAGAGAGGCAAACCAAGTCTGTTGAAACAATCCAAGGATATAGATCTATTCCATTAGCCATAACTGGCTTCACAAAATGATTTAGAAATAACAAAAGAATCAGAGAAAATGAAAGGCTGTGAGAATAAAACCTTACAAGATTGGAAGGTAAAAACAAATAATATTAACAACGAGAACATAAAACAATATAGAAGATAAATGTCTCTCAGGCATTCAATATGACCAAAATGAAATTTTTAAGTCAATGAGAAAATAAATTTTGTTTCATGGTATTTTCTAAAATAGATTGAGTCAACCATTATATACTCCATTTTAAAGAAAGAAGAGAGACAAGTTATCTTTAAAGCTTATTTTATAATATTAGAGTTTTATTTTTGTGCTTCTGTTTAGCACTTAATTTTCTATATTTGTCTAAAAAATAATGCCTTCACATAGGTCCATCTGATTTGACAGGATGATCTTTGTCACTATAACAATCAAGTTGAACTTGGTTTTACCACTTAGGTGGAAATTAGTTTCCTAATGAAAAAAAAAAAAAAAAAAAGCTTCAAAATTGTGTCAAGATAATTCCTGAGAAAAGTCCTTTAATAATGCAAGATTTGACATCAACTCTTTCACTTGGCAGAATACACAAATTGCCTTCCAAGACACCAAGTATTCTATTTCTATTTTTTGGTTGATTCATTTTTGGCTTTGCTTTTCTTTACTAGCTATTATCTTATTAGTCTGTTTTAGAAACCTGGCCGTTAACATAAGAACTAGCAAAGACAAACCCCTGGTGATAGGAAAATGAATGACATTCGAATGTCCTTATAAAAAGAATTGTAAAATAAATGAATGTCCTTATAAAAAAAGAATGGCACAATTTTTAACTATTTTTTTTAAATAACAGCTTATACTTTTAAAATGAAAGTATGATCTGCTTTAATCCAAACTGCAGATGTGATAGTCAAATATAAAGGTCATTGGAAATTCCAAAGAACTTGCGGAGGAAACACTACGGAGTATCTTTTGCTTTTTCAATTTTAGCTCTTTGTTTATGTCTATATTTTAGGATCATGAAAGTTTGCACAGAAAATTAAAAGCACCTCACATTTAAATGATATATTTTCCTAATTGCATATCCACGTCCAGTTAGGTAAGCATATGTTCTACTACCTAAAATTCCATCAAAAATGGTGAATACAAAAGGATCTTATTAATCAGCTAAGAATTCAAGTATTATTTAAGTAAAAGCTACTCTTTACTTCCAAATCACTGCAGCAAGAAGCTTCGAAAATGAAGAAGACCAGCAAATAATACTAAATAATATTGAACACAGTACTGTTCGCACGATCCAAGATGGCCGATTAGAAGCAGCTGTGGTCCCTGGCACTCATGAAGGGGAATGAAAACGGGCAAGTGAATTCAGCACTTTCAACTGAAATATCCAGGTTCTTACACTGGGACTGACTGAGTAAACAATTTGACCCACAGAGAATGAAGAAAAGCAGCAGGAGGTGGAGGGGATGGAGCGGCTGGGTGCAGCCAACCAAGGGAAAAGGTGAGTGATTCTGTGGCCGCACTGGCGAAACCGCGCTTCTTCCATGGATCTTTGCAACCCGTGGATCAGCAGATCCCCTAGTGAGGCCAGGCCACCAGGGCTGTGGGTCTGATACACAGAGCTGCGTGGAGTCTCTGCAGAGCAGCTGCTTAGGGTCACACAGAGAACCAGGAGTTTTACATATTCTGGCCTTGGGATCCCCGGCAAGGCAGGAGATCCATCTGCACATATTCCTAGGAAGGACTACACTCTCTTACTTTAGTGTTATCAAAGGAAAAATGGTTTTTCATCTTGAAGGAAAGATGGCTTTATGTAAAGTTACATGCAGTGCTGTGTTGGAAATTGTTTACCAACCAGCAATTCAAGGTGGAGGAGAGTGCCCTGATTTGCAGCATTTGCTAGTTTCCATGAAATGAATGTTCCCACCATGACCAATTTTGAGCTACTAACATGACTTCCGTGAGTGAGAATTAGGGAACAGATAAGCAGTATTGTGCTGTTACATGGCACTTCCACCATAAAAATTTAATAGATATAAATAACTTAAAGAGCACAGATCATAATAAAATGTAATAAAATGATTAAGAAGTAATGAGGTTTGAAGTATTTATTAATTTTGCTATTATATAATTTATGGTTAATTTTATATTATCTAATATTTTTTGAAACAGGGTCTCACTCTGCCACCCAGGCTAGATTGCAGTGGCACCATCAAGGCTCATTGCAGCTTCCAGTTCCAGAGGAAGTCCATTATTCAAAAGAGAGAAGAAAATGCATGATGAGCAAATAAAAATGCAATACTATAGATGATTATATGTATTTTTAAAAAATCTCCCTTCTCTCTACTTTCTGCTAGTTTCTATTGTTGGACCTTCTTTTTTTTTTTTTTTTATCCTTATCATATTTCACCTTTCTTACATTTTACCTTGATAGAAGGTAGTACCTGGGAGTGAACTATAATTTTTAGTAAGAATAAGCATACCAATATATTTGTGGTCTCCAGATAAAATGGAGTTTGACTTCATCTTCTGCCTTACCCGTTATCAACTGTTTTTTGTCTTCTGTGCCAATAACCTACAGCTTATGCAGAAATAAACTCAGAAAGATTACTGAATGTAATTGCAGTGTATGAGTCACTTAATTGGCAATTTGTTTTCTCCACAATCTGGAGAATTTCAAACACAGAGATGAGGCTGTCAGAAACAATTAATGTTCTTTCTCTCCCTTTCCCTAATTGCTACACTGCTACTCCTGATTCCATATTAATGTGGCATTATTGTTGGAAAGTTTTCATTTTTGTCATTATTGGTGGTGCCAATGCCTTTTTGCCTTTTTTCATGGTGGATCAGTAAAGTATACTGGAATGCCCTTTTTTTCTTCTCTTTCTTTCTTTCTTCTTTTTTTTTTTTTTTTTTTTTTTTGTGAGACAGTCTTGCTCTGTCACCTAGGCTAGAGTGCAGTAGTGTGATCTCAACTCACTGCAACCTCCACCTCCCAGGTTCAAGCTGTTCTCATGCCTCAGCCTCTCCCAAGTAGCTGAGATTACAGGTGCACTACCATGGTCAGCCAATCTTTTTTGTATTTTTAGTAAAGACAGGGTTTCACCGTGTTGACCAAGCTGGTCTCAAACTCTTAGCCTGAAGTGATCCACCCTCCTTGGCCTTTGAAATTGCTGGGATTACAGGCATGAGCCACTGCACCCGGCCTATCCTGGAATGCCTTCTACTCAGTTGTAATCAAAGAAGTGGTGTGGCATCTTTTATAATCCAGTTGACCAAGCTACTTAGTTTAGCAGATTCTTAATGATACAACCATTGACAAGATTGAATTGATTATACAATTTTAGAATTGTTTCTCAATATTACATCATAATGTCTATAGCAACTATAATGATATAATTATGTTAGAAAAAATGCAATCCTACTAGATTGTATTACATACAAGACAATTACAATGTTTCTTAAAAGTGTTATTTTGAACAATGTATATAAAATCATATCAATTACATAATAATGATTAGCATTTCATTGTTAATAACCTTTATTTTATTTTTGAATAATTTTAAAGTTTCAAAAAAGTTTCAATATAGAGAGAATTCATAGGTGCCTCTCCTGCAGTTTCATGACTTTCTCCTATAGACCAGGGCTCAGAGTTGGAGAGTTTGATACAAATCTACTCAATGGGGATGATAGAATCCTAAAACAACAGAGAAGAGATGGTCCCGCTTAGCCTTCAGAAACCAGGTGGACTTATTCTACAAAATGGCAAAGTCAGGCGTGAATAATGAGGTAGAGAAACTAACCTGAAGATAATTGATGTAATCACTTGTCCCTCTAAAATTGGGAGACAACAAAGGTATACATCTATTTGCACCACAAAAAGAAGTCAAAGATCACAAGACCAAAAACAGTTTTCCCATTAAAAAGATATTGCCCAGTTTTCATCACACAGTTTTTAGACTAATATGGTTTGGGTGTGTCCCTACCCAAATCTCAACTTGAATTGTATCTCCCAGAATTCCCACATGTTGTGGCAGTGACCCAGGGGGATGTAATTGACTGATGGGCCAGTCTTTCCTGTGCTGTTCTCATGGTAGTGAATAATTCTCATGAGATCTGATGGGTTTATCATGGGTTTCTGCTTTTGCTTCTTCTTCATTTTCTCTTGCTGCCACGATGTAAGAAGTGCCCTTTGCCTCCCACCATGATTCTAAGACTTCCCCAGCCACGAGGAACTGTAAGTCCAATTAAACTTATTTTTCTTCCCAGTCTCGGGTATGTCTTTATCAGCAGTGTGAAAACAAACTAATACATAGACTTAGACCCATTTTTTGAAGAAAAGACCAGTTCCTCAGGAGGAAGCTGACCAAACCATTTAAAAATATATAGTGTAGTAATTTTCCCCAATCCTTCCCCAAAGAGATGGATAACCATTTACTAAAGGAACTGTGTGCTTAGAGAAGATAAACATCAAAAAAATTTGAGAAACATTGAATACAAGATTCAAACTGATATTTACATTGAGTGCACACAATGCTCAGGTCTTGCTCTAGAAAGTCTCTGCTTTTAATCGTTACCCTTTATGGTCCCTGGCCAAATGGAGAAAGCAATCTCCCTTTTACTTCTCCCTCTTTTTCTATCTTTTTTTCTTCTCTTGTTTTCTTTCCTTCCCAAGAAATGCCTTTCTCTGGCATCTTGCTATTGTTCTACTTTACCTTAGATTAAATAGATGTGTGCATAGGTAAGGTAATTAGCAGTCTTGAGTAGTGACCTTGGTTAAAGTACTGTGCTGGGTCTTTCATATACATTTGATTATTTAAGTTTCATATTAACTTATTCAGGTGGGGATTATTTCCTCCCCTGCATAAAGTACTGTATAGAATGGTGGTTAATAGTTGAGACCCTCTGCAACCTGGCTGCCTGGACTTAAATCCCAGCACTGTAGTTTCTTGAGCTTGTGGAAATAATGGCTCCAAAGATCACATACTTTTTCATTCATTATTTATATTCTCTCAATTTTTCTTTTTAAAATACATAAACCATTCTAAGTGATTCACTATTAACAAGGTAGAATGAAAAGTTGTCCTTTCATTGCTTTCCCCAGACCCTTGTCAAACAGATTTTTGGCAAAACAATAGCAACAGGTGTTTCTCATAGTAAAAGCATACTGTCTTTCTTGGTTGAAAGTGTATGAAAGGCAGAAAAATGACCCCCAAAGATGTCACAGTCCATAAACTGTGAATATGTGACCTTACGTATTCACATTTGCCAATATGATTAATGGTACGGGCCTTGAGAGATTATCCCGAATTATCTAGGTGAATCCAATCTAATCACCATTTGTGTCCTTAAAAGCAGAGAACATTCTCGTTTGGGTCAGAGAGATGAGACATTGCTAGCTTCCAAGATGGAGGAAGAGAACACAAGCTATGAATGCAGTCTGCCTCTAGAAGCTGGAAAAGGTAAGAAAATAAGTTTTCCCCTAGAACCTCCAGAAGGAAAGCAGCTCTGCTGATACCTTGATCTTAGCCTAGTGAGACCCATGTTGCATTTCTAGGTTACAGAAGTACAAGTAATTTGTGCTGTTCTGAATCACTAAATGTGTGCTAAATTTATTAAATAAATTTATTACATAAATTTGTTATTTATTAAATAAATTTGTTACAGCAGCAGTTGAAAAATGATGCAGTGTTAAAAGAAAGGTACATCCTCTGAGTTCAGATAGTGCCTGCTGTAATCATAGGGAAAAAAATCTTCACATTTTTATCTTTAGCATAGACTGAATCAAATAAGATAAAAAGTCATCAGGTGAGAATGAGGGTTATGCATATCTGCTAATTTATTGCATTTGAATTTAGGTGTGGAGAAGAACTGGTTTCACATTATGTATTTTTTTTACTTAACCTGCTTGGGAGATGTTCAGTTGTTACTGTCTTGTAAATTTGCCAAGGCTTGAATGGTTAAAAAATTGGAAACATTCCTCTTAAAAAAAAAAAAAAAAAAGTAATAAACATTGGGGTTCATTTTTAAGCTACTTTAAATACCTACTTACTAATTATACAAACTTATTTGAAATATATTAATAATACTAGGAAAAATTACAACGTGGGTGAAGACGTTTATTAGTCATTGGCCATTATTCTAGTTTGGGCTGTACTCTGATCTCTTCAGGTTTAATAGCCTGCTGTCCTGGTAGGAATATATCCAATTGTACAGAAACAAAACATGTCTCAGGTCATTAAAAGGAGAAGTACTTACAATGGCAAATTTTAGTGTGCTTGGCATTCTGTTTCAAGTATAGCTGAAAAATATGCATAAACACAATTTTGTTCTTTATAGGAGCTTTTTTATTAGAGTCATTAGGACTGGTAGTTATAATCTCTTTAGTCTCAATAGAATCTGCTTTAAAAATTTTCTCTCGTGCAATTTATGTATATATATTGTTATAGCAACTTCAAAATAAATCATAACAATGTAAAGTCTTCCTTCTGTTAATTAAAAAACAAACCAGTTTCATGAAAACATCTCTTCTCTGAAAAAAAAATGGTCACCAAGTATTTGGATTAACTATGCTTTGTTTCTTTTAAAACTGAGGTAAATTATGCAATAAAAGACAAAAAAAGTTTGCATTTTTAATTTTTTCTTTTTATGTTTTTGTTTTTAAATTATTTCAAAATATTAGAGTAATATTTTATTTACAGCAGGGAAAAATGAAACAAATCTTGGAGGAAGAAGTAATATTTAAATTTAGATCTGAAGTAAGATTTTAGCAGGTGGAGATGAGAGTTGCAGAAAACAGTTTAACACATGGATGATTATCATAAGAGCTGCTATTTACTGATTGCCTACTTTGTCCTAGTACTGCTATTTGGTTTTCTCATATCATTTTATTACACTTTTTTTTTTAGAATAACACTAAAAGGTGAAATTACCTCCATTTTACAAGTAAGAAAACTGAGTTTATGATATTATAAAAGATTACCCAGGGTCACCAATTAAATATTTGAATTGTACATATAAAACACAAATATTTAATCCAGGCCTATCTGACAGCAAAAACAAAGTTATTTTCCAGTAGGAAACATGAGTTCCTTTGTTATTAGTTTACATTATGGTTATTTTCTATTTTTTGTCAATGGATAGACATTATGCAATAGTGCTATAAAGTTTCACTTTTATTTATTTGTTTATTTTTTGAGACAGAGTCTCACTCTGTTGACCAGGCTGGAGTGCAGTGAGATGATCTCTGCTCCCTGCAACCTCCGCCTCCTGGGTTCAAGCAGTTCTCCTGTCTCAGCCTCCTGAGTAGCTGGGATTACAGGTGGGTGCCACCACACCTGGCCAATTTTTGTATTTTTAGTAAAGACGGGGTTTTGCCATGTTGGTCAGACTGGTCGTGAACTCCTGACCTCAGGTGATCCACTCGCCTCGGCTTCCCAAAGTGCTGGGATTACAGGTGTGAGCCACTATGCCCAGCCTAAGTTTCACTTTTAAATAAATATTTTTAAACATAAAGTGAGTCTATGCTTTTGAAAAATTTAAAAAGTAAACAGGAGTATAGGTAATATGCAAATATGGCCAAAATTGTCATGATGATACTCAACTCAAGAAGTTTGGGTTATATTTCATATTACAGCATTCAAAACCTCCTAGACCCCTTGAAACTCAGCATTCCACACTAATTGTAGCTATATCAAAGTCTAAGGTAATGTCTGATCTCAGGGTCCTGAGAATGAGGCACTTTGACATGGTCAACTTCCCTCCAACTGACTTTCTTTGACAGAAAAAAAGTATTAGAAAAACTTTTAGTTTTTTCAGGTATTTTGAAAAATAAATAATTGTATGTAATGCTACTGCAGATTTCCAAAGAGTTCAGATTCATTCTATCATTTGGAATTTCTGTGAACTCTGAAATTTTATGCATTTTTTTTGAAGTTCAGCATTCGGAAAAGAAACTTGTATTATTCTGTATCTTAACAGTGTTCCAAAATCATGGCATCAACAGAAATTGTGGGATTTCATCATGAGACTTGTTCATGAGAAGCCCAAGAAAAAGTATATGATTTTCTTTTTTATGAGAAGAAAGCTATGAACTTTCTCGACAATGAGTATGATACTGCAATACTGACCAACGGCCAACCTCTGTGTACCACTTAGGATCAAGTGTTAGAATGCATATCAGATCTATTCAAAAATCAAAAACTTCAGGTTTTCCTCGGACTACGCAATTTCTAGTATAGTTTTATTGTCTTTTTAACAAAATGCAAGAGCTGATAGGGCTTTTCACGGCCCACTGGGGAAACATATACTCTGTGGCTCTGAATGCCACCAGCGCGAGGAAACTTCTAAAACCTAAAGCAAAGTAGCTCTGCGTATCAAGTTGTCCATAACAGGTCAAGAATGGCCTATCGAGGTCTCTCAGCTTGCATATTGGTACCTGAATATCACCTGAAGTTGTTCCTTACTCATAAATTGCTCTGAGATGTCAATAATTCCATTTTATGTTATGCTTAAATTATGAGTCTAGGATCTTAGATTGTTTAAAAAGAACCCTACTAACCCCAAATAAATACCATAAATGAAAATAAAAATTTCATATTTCACTCATTTTCTTTTTCTCTCTTTTTCTATTTTTCCTTCTTTCTCTCTCTCTTTCTTGAGCACTCACAGATACACATTCCTGAACAAGTATCTTCTATTGTCCAAAAATGGAAATCTGATCCATGGGTGACTAGAGTTCAAACATCTCATTTTCTACAGGTTAAATATTTGACACCATTTAGTAAACTGCTACATCAAATATTTTAATGGCATTTTCAGATTCAAAGAGGCAATAACATGACAAAATATGTTATTTTTCCCATAGACTCAATGAATACTGCTGTAAGCCCTTATCTAGTGACTGAACTATACAAATATGACATTCTTTAGGCTAACCTGATTGTTTAAAGCACATGAGTTTCTGAATCCTCTAAAAAAATTTCAGAAGAAACTAGATCATGTAGTCTAGGAAAGGAAAATAATTTTCAGTCTCTAAGTGATTGTTTTGTAATAACTTAGAAAAAGTTCAATTAGGGTCTTAAATTAATCTAAGTGATTGTTTTGTAATAACTTAGAAAAAGTTCAATTAGGGTCTTAAATTAATCTTTCTGTCTTGCCTGCCTTAACGTTTTGAGACAAGTCTTCAGCAATTATATTTGAATAGCAGTTGGAGATCAACATGTTATTGATATTTAGTGGAGAGTTAAAGATTTTCCTTAATTTAAAACTAAATTTGTTCTTTATTATGATATTATTAATATGAAAAAGTTGTCATAATTTGTATGTTTTTGCAGATTCATAGTTTTTATAAAATATTTGAATTATTCTAGAATGTAACATAAATGTGACATTGCCTCATGATTTCTGGGAACTTACCACACTAAATCTCAATCCAGTACATAAAATTTATTTTTTTATAATCTCTGAAAAATGTCTAGCAAAATTACTAATTTAATTGATCTCGTAGAATGCACCAATATGTTTATTAAAGCAAGAAACAAGATATGGAATGTAAATTGCAGTTAAGACTGTCAACATATTTTTTGAATTTATTTTAAAATAATTTCAAACAATATAAAATTTGTAAAACTTTTTCAAAAATTGTTAAACTATGTGAGTGTAAATTTGTCATATGATACTTCTCTTCCCCAAGTACATTAGTATATTATGTTCCATACCGATGAAGACAATCTTCTACATAATCCAGTGTGAAAACTGAAAAAAAGGAAATTAACACTTACATACTACTGAGGCTGTTGTCTTTACTTTGCATTCTAACAGGAGTCTCAGAATTTAAACTTAGTGATTACTGACAGTGTTCACTTTGATCACTTGATTAAGGTAGTGTTTGCCAGGCTTCTCGGCTAAAATGTCACCATTTCTTCCTTTGGAAGAATAAGTTTTTGTAGGAAGTTATTTTAAAACAGTGTAAAAATCACATTGCATAATTTTATTGTGTATATTTAAGGCATATGATATGATATTATAAGATACATATAGATAGTAAAAGATTACTGTAGTTAAGCAAATTAACATATCCATCATCTCACATAGTTACTCATTTCTTTTCATTTTTGTTTTTGTGACAAGAGCATCAAAATCTACTTATTAAGCATGCATCCCATATTCAATACAACTTTATTGCTGAATATGGCCCTCTATAGAACTCACATTGTACATGTGATCTCTAGACTTGTTCATCTCACATAGCTGCTACTTTGTATCCTCTAACCAACATCTCCCCATTTGTTCCCCACCCACCCCTGGTAACTAACATTTTGTTCTTTATGTCTGTATATTTAACTTCTTTTTGTTAGATTCCACATGTAAGTGAGCAAATGCAATACTTCCTTTCCATGTTTGACTAATTTCACTTATTGATCTGTTTGTCTTTCACCACACTGTCTTGATTACTGTAGCTTTATAGTAAGTCTTGAAGTTGGGTAGTGAGTGTCAGTCCTCCAATTTCATTCTGTTTCGATACCACGCTTACTATTCTGGGTTTCTGCCTCTCCATGTAAATTTTTAGAGTCAGTTTGCCAGATCCACAAAAGAATTTGCTGGGCTATTGATTGGAACTGCATTGAATCTATAGATCAAGTTGGAAAGTGGCATCCTGACAATATTGTCTTGTACCTCTTGTGTCCATGTATATTGAACACCTCCCCATTTATTTATTTCTTCTTTTATTTGTTTGTCAAGAGTTTTGTGGTTTTCTGCATAGAAATCTTGTATGTATTGTATTAACTTTATACCTAAGAATTTCAGTTTTGGGAGTGCTGATGTAAATGGAATTGTGGTTTCAGTTTAAAATGTCACTTGTTTATTGCTGGTATATAAGAAAGCAGTTGACTTGTATATTAACATTGTATCCTGGAACCTTGTTGTAATCACTTATTAGTTCTAAAATTTTTAAATGTCAGTTCTTTTGGATTTTCTACATAGATGATCATGTAATCTGCAGAGACAGTTTTATTTATTCCTTTCTACTCTGTATTCATTTTATTCCCATCTCTGATCTTATTGTATTAACTAAGACTTCCAGTGTAATGTTAAAAAGGCATGATAACCACAGCATACTACTCAGACATAAAAAGGAATAAAACCATGCCTCTTGCAACAACTTGGTTTAAGCTGGAGACCATTATTCTAAGTGATGTAACTCAAAAATGGAAAACCAAATATTGTATGTTCTCACTTATAAGTGAGAGCTACGCTATGAGGATGCAAAGGCATAAGAATGATTTAATAAACTTTGGTGACTGATGGGGGAAGGTTGGGAAGAGGAGGGATAAAAGACTACATATCAGGTACATTGTACACTGCTTGGATGACAGGTACATTAAAATTTCAGAAATCACCAATAAAGAATTTATCCGTGTAACCAAAAACTCTCAGTACTCCCAAAACTATTGAAACAAAAAATAATTTTTTAAATAAAATTTAAAAATAGGAAATGAAAAGCAGCAATGAGTAGAGACATTCTTGCCTTCTTCCTGATCTTCAAATTTCAAATTTCTCACCATTATACTAGTATAACTTTTCCTTTAGATATTCTTTATCAAGCTGATTAAATTCTCCTTTATACATACTGTACTGAGAGTTGTTATTATGAATGTGTTGAATTTTATCAAATGCTTCTATGCATCTATTGATATGATCATGCTTTTTTTCTTTTTTAGCCTGTTGATGTGAAAGATTATATTAATTAGTTTTTGAATGTTGAATCAGCCTTGCACACCTAGAATAAATCCCACTTGGTCATGGTGTATAATTTTTTTTATAAATTGTTGGATTCTTATTGCTAATATTTTATTAATGATTTTTGTATTTATATGAAGAAGTAATAAGTGTCTTAAGTTTTCTTGTAATGTCTCTGCCTGATATTACAATAATCCTGGCCTCACACAATGAGTTAGGAAATATTCCCTTTGTTTCTACCTTCTGAAAGTGACTGTAGAGAATGGGTATAATTTTTTTTTTTATTAAATGTTTACTAGAATTTGACAATGAACACATCTGGGCCTGGTTCTTGCTGTTTTTGAAGGTTATTAATTATTTATTCAATTTCTTTAATAGACATAGGCCTGATAAGATTGTTTCTTCTTGTACGAGTTTGGCAAATAGTGTCTTTCAAGGAATTGTTATATTTCATCTAGGTTATCAAATCTGTGGTCATAAAGTTATTCGTAGTGTTTCTTAATTATCCATTTAATACCCATAGGATCTATGATGACTTTTTCTGATTCTGATGTTAGTAATTTATGTTATCTGTTTTTCTTAGTTTCTCTAGCTAGACCCTTACCAATTTAATTAATCTTTTTCAAATACTCAAATTTGGGTTTCATTGATTTTTGTCTGTTGATTTTCTATGTTCAATTTTATTGATTTCTATTCTAATATCTATTTCTTTTTTCTGCTTATTTTGGATTTAATTTACTCTTGTTTTCTAGTTTCCTAAGGTAAAAATTTATATCATTGACTTTAGGTATTTCTTTTCTAATATCCTCTTTTCTAATTTATATTATTGGTTTTAGGTATTTCCTCTTTTCTAATTTCCTCTTTTAGATATTTTTTCCCTTTTCTTCTTTTTCTAATATTTCTGTGTTTCAATGCTATCAATTTCCTTGTAAACACTGCTTTTGCCACAATCCACAAATTTTGATATGTAGTCTTTTCCTTTTCATTTGGTTTGAAATAGCTATTGATTTCTCTTTAGATTTATTCTCTGAACTATGTCTTATTTGGAAGTGTTGTTTCATTTCCATGTATTTTGAGATTTTGTATTTTTCTTTCTGTTACTAATTTCTAATTTAACTCCATTGTGATCTGAGAACAGACATTCTATGATCTATTTGCTTTAAACTTAACTTGACTTTACTTTTAATTTTTGAAGGTATGTTTCATGCCCCAGAAGATGGTCTATCCTGAGGAACGTTTTATGTGAGCTTGAGAAAAAACAAAATGCGTATTCTACTGTTGTTAGACGGAGTAGTCTATGGATATTGATTTTATGTAGTTGATTGATGGTGTTATGGAGTTCAACTATACCCTTACTGATTTTCTGCCTGCTGAATCTGTCCATTTCTGATAGAGGGTGTTGTCTCCAACAATAATAGTGAATTCATCTATTTCTCCATGCAGTTCTATTAGTGTTTGCCTCATATAGTTTTATGCTCTATTGTTAGGTGCACACAAATTAAGACTTGTTATGTCTCTTGGAAGATTGTCTCCTTTATTGTTTTGTAATGCTCTTCTTTATTCTTAATAACTTTCCCTGTTTAGAAGTCTACTCTGCCTGAAATTAATATAGCTACTTCTGCTGTCTTTTGATAAGTGTTAGCATGGTATATTTTTCTTTATCCATTTATTTTTAATATATATGTGTCTATGTTTAAAGTGGGTTTCTGATAAAGAACATATAGTTGGGTCCTGTTTCTGGGGAGGACATGAGTGTCTTATCTTTGTTCCTGTGTAGGTAAAGTATTTACCCGCTCCACCACCCCCAGCTTTTTTCAGAATTTATCTTTGATTTCCTATAGTTTGAAATAATATGCCTAGGTGTAGTTTTTTTGGCATTTATCCTGCTTGGTGATCTTGGAACTTCCTGGATCTGAGGTTTCATGTTTGGCATTAATTTGGAAAAATTCTCAGTCACTATCATTTCACCTATTTATTTTGTTCCTTTTTCTCTTTTCTCTCATTATAAGCATGTTATGCCTTTTGTAGTTGTACCACAGTCCTTGAATATTCTGTTCTGGTTTTCCCAGTCTTTGTTCTCTTCACTTCTCAGTTTTTGAAGTTTGTATTGATATATTCTCAAGCTCACAGATCTTTCCTCAGCTGTGTCCAGTGTATTAATAAACCTGCCAAAGGTATTTTTCATTTCTGCTGTGTTTTGATCTCTAGCATTTATTCTTGATTTTTTCTTAGAATTTCTATCACTCTGCTTACATTGCACATCTACTCTTGCATGCTGTTCCCTTTATCCATTAGAGCCCTTGGCCTATCAATCATAGCTGTGCTAAGTTCCCAGTCAGATAACTCCAACACCCCAGACATAGCTGGTTCTGATTGTTCTGTCTCTTCAACTTACGCTTTTTGCTTTATGGTATACAATGCAATGTTTTTTGATAGCACTACATGAAATACTGGATAAAAAGGATTACTCTAAATAGGACTTTAGTAATATGATGGTAAGGTATCAGGGAAGGGGAAGCAATCTATAATCAGGTCTCGGTCTT
This sequence comes from Papio anubis, assembly GCF_008728515.1. Lineage (NCBI taxonomy): Eukaryota > Metazoa > Chordata > Mammalia > Primates > Cercopithecidae > Papio > Papio anubis. The sequence goes on from NC_044980.1 coordinate 94,952,448, forward strand.
TTAGTGAGGCTATGCCCCTGGACCATGAACTTTGCAAGTGTTTCTCAGGCTTTTTTTTTTTTTCTTTTTTTCTCTCCCATTTAGGTGAGACAGCATGGCTAGATGGGCTAGAGTTGGATGTTTCCCACAGGGAAGCTAACTGGAGTTGGGTATTTCATTTCAGTTTCCCAAATCAGCTAAGCTCCAATAATACCTCAGCCAGTTACGCCCTGGTTAACTACTTGCTTCTGAGAGCAGCCCTTGTTAAGAACAGAGTGCTCTGGTATATATATAATTTTTTTAACAGAGTTTCGCTCTTGTTGCCCAGGCTGGAGTGCAATAGCACGATCTTGGCTCACCACAACCTCCGCCTCCCAGGTTCAAGCGATTCTTCTGCCTCAGGCTCGTGAGTAGCTGGGATTACAGGCATGTGCTACCATTCCTGGCTAATTTTCTTTTTTTTCTTTTAGTAGAGACGGGGTTTCACCGTGTTAGCCAGGATGGTCTCGATCTCCTCACCTCGTGATCCACCCGTCTCGGCCTCCCAAAGTGCTGAGATTACAGGCTAATTTTCTATTTTTAATAGAGACGAGGTTTCTCCATGTTATCAGGCTGGTCTTGAACTCCTGACCTCAGATAACTCAAGTGATCCTCCTGCCTCGCCCTCCCAAAGTGCTGGGATTACACACATGAACCACCTCTCCTGGCCCACTCTGGTGTATTTTTAAATGGCTCCTTTTCTTCCCCCACTGCTGGAATCTGGTCAAGCTCCTGAAGGTAAATCTCATAGTATTGTGGAAGCATCCCATGACTGGGTGTCCTAGAGTTTTTAACTCTGAGTTATCGGCACTGAGTTTCCAGCAATTCATCGATTACAATTCAGGTTTTTCTATGTACCACTGGTTCCCACAATGATTTCCCACTTGGGAGCCTCTGGTAAGCCATGACTCCCTGTATTTGCCTATCTGTCTCTCCAGTGTTGAGGAAGCTTGTCTCCATGTCCTCCCTCTGTCTTAGGGATCCAAGAAATGCTGTTGATTTTTCAGACTGTTTAGCTTTTTAATTGTTCTTAGGACAAAGTGGTGACTTCCCAGCTTCTTACATATAAAACTGGAAACTGGAAGTAAAAATCTATCTTTATAGAAAACAACAATATTCTCTGTCTTCTACACTGTATAGCCACAAAACAGCTATACCATTTGTGCATTTCCAGAAGCAATGGATTACAGTTCTTTTTGTTCTGCATCTTAGCAACACCCACTATTGTCAGATTTGTTGTTGTTGTTGTTACATAAGCACCTGTGTAGTGGTATCTCACAGCCATTTTAATTTGAATTTCTCTAAAGATAAATAATGTTGAGTATCTTTTAATTTTCATGTTTGGCATAAATATATCTTCCATGAAGCATGTGTTCAAACCGTTTGACTATTTTCAATTGTTTTATTTTCTCAATATTGAGTTTTAAGTGTTCTTTATATATTCTGATTATAAGTCTTTTATCAGGTGATTTGCAAATATTTTCACATAGTTTGTCACATTAACAAACTATTTCTATTGTTTGTCACTTCATTCTCTTAACAGTGTCTTTTTTAGAGCAAAAACAATTTTATTTTGACAAAGTTCAATTTACCTTTTTTCTCTCTCAAGGATAACACATTTTGGTTTTGTGTTAGTTGTGCTCTGAGGGCCACAAGGCTTGCTGCTGTTCTCTTGGAGGCTAAAGGCTTTAATTTTACAAAGGATGGGAATTCTTCAAAGCCGTTTTCACAGTATTGGCTGCTCCTCTTTCAGGTCTACACCACAGAAGGATGATTTTCCCACTTTCAGCATTTCTTGGGAGTAGCCATTGGATTTTCATGGAGAAGAACCAGAGAATAAATGCAAATTCCCCATTTGTCAGTGGTTTGGCAGTCCAGGGGTATCCTCTCACTGTAACCCACACTCAGCCTTTATCAATTTGGTACACTGTTTAACTGGATCCCTCATGCCTGCACAGTGCCCCAGATCCCATCCTTCTGTCTATGCACAGTTGAGACTATTTTTGGAGCCTTATACCCTTGCAAAGACTTGTTTTTCCATTAGACATCAGATAACTTGTCCTGTAACTTCACCTCTCAGGTATGTACAAAAAAGTTATAATTTTTAAGTTTATTTAGCTTGTTCTTGTGTTTGGTTGAGAGTGATGGACTTTTTCCAGTTTTCTATATCCCAGGCAGAAGCAGATATCTGAATAATCTTTTAAATTATTTGTGAAATAAAGGCTAATAGTAAATTCCTCAAATAATTAACCAAATTTGCTATGTGTACGTTTGTGTGTGTGCATGCATATACATGAAAGTGAAAAAAGGCAAGTTTCCATTTTATTTCAATAAGTTACGAAAAGGTTAATGAAGATTTTCAAAAACTCTAAAGTGTGACACAATTTATTAGGCTAATTTCATAGTTGATTTATACATTGGCATTTTTTATTAGATGCCAGTGAGCATAATGAGATATAAAATTACAGGACTGCATGAAGCTTGTAAAGAGGACAGGAATATATATCAAATGTTAGTCACTGTTCAAGAGAATTGCTGATTACCTGTCCTTTACCCTGGGTTATTAAATATCAATGTTTTCAAGCATAAACTGAGGAAGATAGTCTAGGGATTCCATCTCTTCTATAATAAAGGTAGTTTTGTTATATATGCTAAATGAACAAATATCAGTACTTTGTGTATTTTGCTCTTTAAATAATTGAGTGTCTTTGATATATTGCCTGACAGCGTAACTTTTACAGATTTGCCCAAGCCAACTACTGAAAGAAATAATGTCCCCTTCCAAAAACATTTTTTAAAGACTTAAGATGCTTAAGAAATTAAAAAGAACCACCAAAACTATGTTGTTATCTTCACTAAAAATGCAAGCCAGTTGCTACCAGCAGCATAGCATTGGCTATGGATGGTAGACCAGCAACATAAGTATAAACTACTGAAGTGCCAATCAGAAAACCTGCTGAGAGAGTGAAAGATTGAACTGTCAGAATAGAGGGAAGGAGAAAGATGAAGAATAGTGTGAGCATACAACATGGGAAGGCATACTAATGGCTTCATGAATCATTCATTACTCCGATGAGTAGGATTCAAGCCACGTTTAGACTGCGAGTTGGTGTAATACATTCCTTTAGTTAAAATAATTTTTTAATCAGGTCTATTCTGGGAGATTACAAATCTCCATTATGAACTTCTCCAGATTTTGTAGAAAATGCTCAGCTTGAATCATCAGAGAAAAATAAGCATCCTGCCTAGTCACCAAGAAATTAAACTTCAAATGGTGTAAGCAGCTTGGGAAGTAATTTAACTGATTCAGATTATGTTGCAATTTATCCAGGATGCTGTAGATCCATGCCTAAAACTCACCAAGGTGATAAAGCTAAATAGAATTTCATTTTTAACTCTCTTAAATTACACATATGGCATTCATAAAATGTTCCCTTTCTTATTTGTTTGTTCTTCCACTTTAGTTCCTATCAATCCTATGTTGTTGTTGTTTCTCTCTCTCTTCCCCTCTCTCTCTTTGTAAGAATAGAACTCCCCCATGACTTAAAAAAACTCCTCATTTTACCTAATTCTATTATCTTTTCCAAACCTTCCCCACACTTCAAACCCTCTTTACATCTGCGAGTAAATTCTTCATTAGCACCTGAATTAACCTTTCCTTCCCAGGTGTGTATAGACTCTCTCCTTTCCCATCCAAGTACTAACCAGGCCTGACCCTACTTAACTTCTGAGATCAGACAGGATCTGGGGCATTCAGGGCGGTATGGCCATAGACTCTCCTTTCCATTGCTGTCTTCTTTAGTTGTTCTTCCTTTTTAAAACTAAAACTTCACCTCTTTATTTCTTTACATTCAACTTCTTACATTATCAATTGTTTGCATTTTTATTCAAAGATGCTTATGTTTGAAACTGGGATGAAGTGTTACCTGTCTCATTGCTGGGTCAGTCTTAATGGAAACTTCCCTAGGAGTTATAGAAATAAGTACCAGAAGAGAAGGTATCAGGGGTAGGGATAAAGATTAGTGACTCAGTTTACTTTGGGTGATCAAAGGACACCACATATATTTTGCACAAACAAAACAATTTCAACCATTTTATTATACTGCTAATGAAACAAAATTATTCAGAAGGCAGTACTGACTATGCTATAGTGCTTCAAATTCAACATACAAAAAATCCTGTGATCATAATATTACCAGTTTATTGAGACCAGGAAATGGATTTATTTTTCTACAAACCCTGTCTTCAAACACACCCTGTTCAATCTTCATTCCTATTCCTCTGGCCACATTTTATTCATACCACACGATTTTCAAGTCACTTTCAGGGAACAAAATCCATGTTCAGCAGCAAGTAATATTCACCTTCAGGTACTGAAAAAGCATTCATCCTAAATCAAAACTTTATTCTCATTTTCAATTCAAAACTTTCTTCTCCCACTGCAGGCCTAACCTATTGCTCAAAATCTACAGTGGAAGAGATAAAATCCATTTCTTCACTTCCACTTGACTTTTTTTTCCCCTCGTATTTTCTTGCTTTTCTATAGCTATCAAAGTTTAAAGAATCAGGGTGAAATGTTATATTTACATTTCTCTCTTCCTGACTGACATTGGATGGCCTCCAAGGTCCATCTGCATAGTAGGCATAAAAATGTGGGATTCTTTTGTGCAGCATTGATAGCATTCCGAGGAGGCCCGCAGAGGACTTCGGCCCTTCATATTCCCTAGATGCAGGCCATGTACACTGGCTGCAGTCTTTAAGTTATTCCAAGAAAACAGCCTTTTACTTTTGGATTCTCCTTGTCCCAGCAGATACAATATTGCTCAATTTACAATGTTTGCTGGTGAGAGTAAAGAGCAGGGGCAGCTTTTGTAAAACTTATATTTTAGGTTCAAGGGTACATGTGAAAGTTTGTCACATAGGTAAACTCATGTCACAGGGGTTTGTTGTGCAGATTATGTCATCACCCAGGTATTAAGCCCAGTACCCAATAGTGATCTTTTCTGCTCCTCTCCCTCCTCACACCCTCCCCATTCAAGTAGACCCCAGTGTCTGTTGTTCTCTTCTTTGTGTTGGTAAGTTCTCATCATTTAGCTCCCACTTATAAGTAAGCCCATGCAGTATTTGGTTTTCTGTTCCTGCATTAGTTTGCTAAGGACATGCCTTCCTATTGTTAAAACCTCATGGAAGTTCTTTTTTTTTATTAATGTCTATGATTCCTCCATGTAAATAAAGTATATTATAGATGAAAAAGTGATACTCCCCAAAACACTGGAATATTCTAAAGAAGTAAATCATTGTAATAAATATCTGTGTAGTTGATCAGACTCAACCTCCTTTCCTTTCTCATCAAAGCATTTTATTAACATTTCTTTGCAAGACATCTCGAAATATGATTGAAGTCTTCAACTCTTTATAATCTCTTTCCTTCCAGCATTCTGAGAATGCTAACAATCTCAATGAGTAAATGAATGAGTAATGAGTAAGTAGGAGTAAATGGTATATTGCCTGACAGCATGACTTTTACAGATTTGCCGAAACTGACTACTAAAAGAAATAATGTCCCCTTCCAAAAATAATTTTTTAATTTTAAATGCTAAAAAAGTGAAAACCACCAAAGCCATGCTGTTATCTTTACTAAAACTGCAAGCCAGCTGGTACCATCAATATAGCATTGGCTATAGATTACAGACCAGGAAAAATTTATTTTTTGACAATTTAAAATGAAAATACACAAATTTCCTGTACCTAGGTAAATTTACTCTGCTGTCATTTTTGCATCTTTTACTTTATAGAAGACCAACTAAAAACCTGGATATCAGTTCTATTCAAAATAATGAATTTGAAATTGCCAGTGACAAAAGCTGCTATTGTCACCTTCTATTTATATAGAAAAAAGTAATAGAGGGCAATAGATTTTACAGGCCTGACACTGAAGCCTTTCATCATTACAACACATTGAGGAAAGCAAAAATGCCAAATAATTCACATATGGGCAAACATAGGCCACAAGAAAAGGAAGCAAAGTCTTTGCAAACAATTTTTTGACTCAAATTCTTCTTTATACATGCTGAAGTTTACCTAAAGTGCAAGATGCTGCAGAACCACATAAATACACATGAGTGCCATTGCATATTATTTTGAATACAATGTTAACAAATATATAGTTTAGCATATCCAATTTGTTTATAAAGGAACCTGCCTACTTCAAAAAGAAAGCTGTCTTGAAGAAGGGGATGGCATCCAGAGATACCTGCAAGATGAAGCTAACATAGAGAAAACCACAGTATACAAATCTCTTTCTTCCCCCTACATTCCATATGGGTGAAATCAAGGTAAAACGAACATTAGACAAAGCCGTGAAAGGATAACCACATGCACTCTCTAAAGAGAAAAGCCACCACATATCAAGCTATTTTCAAGGCATGACACCTTTAGTTTGCTCCTCCCAGTTAACTCTTCAACCTTCTGCAACATATCTGTTTTTTTGTTTTATTTTGTTTTAACTTTTATTTTAGGTTCAGGGGTACATGTGTGGGTTTGTTATATAGATTAAGTTGTATGTCACAGGGGTTTGGTATACAGGTTATTTTGTCATCCAGGTAATAAGCATCGTATCTGATACGTAGTTTTTTAAATCTTCTTCTTCCTCCCTCCCTCCACCCTCAAGTGAGATCCAGTTTCTGTTGTTCCCTTCTTTGTGTCTGCATGTACTCAATGTTTAGCTCCCACTTATGAGTGAGAACATACGGTATTTGGCTTTTTGATCCTGCATTAGTTTGCATAGGATTATGGCCTCCAGCATCATCCATGTTCTCATTCATCTTTATGGTTGCATAGTATTCCATGGTGTATATGTACCACGTTTCTTTATCCACTCTTTCACTGATAGACATTCAGGTGGATTCCATGTGTTTGCTATGGTGAATAGTGCTGCAGTGAACATATGTGTGCATGTATCTTCATGGTAGAATAATTTATATTTCTTTGAATATATGTACTCAATAATTGGATGGCTGGGCTAAATGGCACTTCTGTTTTAAGCTCTTTGAGAATTTCCCACCCTGCCTCCCTCAATAGCTAAACTAATTTACATTCCCACCAATAGTCTATCAGCATTTCCTTTCCTCTACAACCTCGCCAGCATCTGTTATTTTTTGACTTTTTAATGATAGCCATTCTGACTGTATGAGATGATATCTTACTGTGGTTTGATTTGCATTTCTCTAATGATTAGTGATGTTGAGTATTTTTTATATGTTTGTTGGCTGCATGTCTTACTTTCAAAAGTGTTTGTTCATATCATTTGCCTACTTTTTAGTGGTGTTTGTTTTTTTTCTTGTAAATTTATTTCACTTACTTCTAGATTCTGGATATTAGACATTTGTCAGATGCATAGTTTGCCAAAATTATCTCCATTCTGTAGATTCTGTATTCACTCTGTTGATAGTTCCTTTTGCTGTGCAAAACTTTGTTAGCTTAATCACATTCCATTTGTTGATTTTTGGTTTTGTTGCAATTGCTTTCAGCAATTGCAGTTTTCATCATGAAATTGAATTCATCATGAAGTCTAATTCTGTGAAGAAGGTCACTGATAGTTTGATAGAAATAGCATTTAACCTATAAATTGATTTCAGCAATATGGTCATTTCCTATGCCAATCTACATTCCAGAGCAAAAAGATATGTTACGGTAGCACGTTTGCTCTGGGATGTAGACTGGCATAGAAAACATCACACAGCCACCTTGCCTTTTGTCTTCCATTTCTTTGAGCCGAGGGCCCCAGCAGGATATAGAAGAGCATGATAGGGAAGAGTGATAAAGGAGTAGTAGGGATATTTATTCTCCAGCCCCTACTATGAGAAGTAACCTGAGATTAGCAGAAACCTCCAGCCCCAATGAAGGTCACAGCTTCTCTCAAGGTGGCCCCTCTGCACAAGGCCCTCTACTTCCAATTTATGGATACCATTCCCCTTCCTTATTTCTCCAGGTCAAAACTGATTACACCTGTTACCCCAGGAAACAGCCTTCTACTCTGTGATTTCCATACATACTTTACAAATTTTTTTTTGTTAAAACACTCTTAAATTATGCAATTTGGAATGTCTCATTGTTCCCTGCTAGAACTCTGGCTGAGATACATGAGGTACATAGTATTACTGCTTCATTTCTTACCATACACAAAGTGGCTGGAATAATGCCTGACAAGGGTATAGAATAACATTCAATTTATGAATGAATAAATGAGTGAATGAATGAAGTCTACCTATTAGACTTATGTTTAAAATTAACACTGAAAAGTGATATCTACTTGTATGTTTCCTCCTTTGGTGATTATCTGGGAGGGGCGTTAGACTGATTATACTGGGTCTCTGCCTTAGGGGTCTCCTCCAATTTCTTACCTGGACTCTTAAAATAGGTTTAATTGATTTCTCCGTTTTTATTTTAGGCCTTCTATAGTGCATTTTCTGTACAGCATTCAGAGTGATTTCTCTTAAAATGTGTATTTTACTCCTATAGCTCCCAAGCTCATCACAGGCATATCCATCAAGCCCAGACTCCTGAACATGGCATCTCTGGTACCCACCATCCTTTTTAGAGTCAACTGTCAAACCCCTAACATCAACCCTCCAACTCTCTTCGACTCACATTGAACTATTTTGTTTCTTCAAATATACTATCCTTCTTTCCTATGATTTCACACACAGGCTTTTTGTTCTTTCTTTCCACATTCTTTGCTGAGATAGTTCCTACACATTCTTCAAGACCCCAACAAGCATCGACTCCTTTAAGAATTCATCTTTGGCTTTTTCAGGAGCCTCCTGGGCTCCCACAGCATTCCATGCTTCTGCTTCTCAGGGTATTTCTCACCCTGAATTGAAATGTACTGTTTTTTCACAATCTCCTTTTAATATCTAATACATGCTTGGCACACATAAAGTTCACAATGAATATTTTCCCAATGAATAAATAAATAGCTGAACCAATGGTCAACATGAGCATAGTTGCTACTTGATTCAAATCCTGTTCCCCAAACCTGCTAACCTGAATATTAGGATTAATGACCCTTCACTCTGACAGTAGTCAGACAGAGTCTATCCCTTCCCACAATAAAAACAACATTCAGTAGGGTTAAGAGAAGTTCTTGGGTCAAATATATTCTTGAAGCATATATGGAGAAAATATTCTAAAAGTAGATTAAATGACCCAGAAAGAAAATGAATAATAGAGTTATTAAATGACAAAGTTCAAAATTATTTGTCTTTACAACACTTTAGATGGAATAGTCCTCTATTTTATATTCCTTATAGAATTCTGACATTTGATATTTTTATGCACTCTTAAAATTTTGAATCAGTCAGAGATTTTGTTTTTATTGCTATCAACATAAAGTGGCTGGTTAACATGATTGAAAATGGAATTTATTAGAAAGTTGTCAAGAAACTTAGGACATCAGTATGAATAATCAGAGATCCAAATTGGGTAAAAGGACCAAGAGGAAGCATGCTTCGAAGGTCAAGGATGCTAACACTGCTGAATATTCTCCCACCAGTCACCAACACTGGAATGCATGAATTCCAATTTTTTTTTGTTTTTTCTGTCCATTAGTCATGTGCAGGGCATCTGGATATATAATCCCACTAAAATTTTCACAGTGAAGGAGGCATAATTTTTTAAAAAGAAATTGAATGCCATTATAAGTACAATGGAGACTAAAGGCAGAAATCAGAGTATAAAGCCACTATGTGAAACAGCAAATGTCCATTGAAAATACATTTATTTATTTTTTAAAAGTTAGAAAATAAAAAGTAGACATATTATTAAATAAAGGAGGTAACAATGGACTTACATAACTTTAAATATAGGCCATAGAAATAAAGTAAGTACGATAAAGGACTAAGAAAGCATATTTTTAAAAAATTTATTTTTAATAACAAAATATTATGTATATTTATGGTGTACAACATGAAGGTCTGATATATGTATAGACTGTGGAATGACTAAGTCAAACGAATTAACATACCTGTTACATCCCATACTTATCTGTTTTTGTGGTGAAAACATTTTAAATCTATAGTTAGCAATTTTCAAAGGGCTTAACTTTAAAATGTGTTTTAGTTTATAAAATTCCATTAATTTATGTTACTATAGCAAAATAAAAACACCCTTTGATATTTAGATTTATTAAATAATTTATTTGTAACATAAAATAGACCTTTTAACGTTTTAAAGGCTGTTTCATTGATTGAAATACACTAATACTTGTTTTTCCCTTTATAGGAACAAGATGCAATGGAGGAACACTAGCGATCCCAGGAGATCCTCAATAGAATAAACAGACTTGAGACATCAAAGAAATATTTTTTGGGGGGTTATATTCACATTATTTTACTTTATTTTTTTTTGAAACAGTCTTACTCTGTTGCCCAGGCTGGAGTGCAATGGCATGATCTCAGCTCACTGCAACCTCTGCCTCCTGGGCTCAAGCGATTCTCCTGCCTCAGTCTCCTGAGTAGCTGGGATTATAGGCACTCTCCACCATGCCCAGCTAATTTTTTTTTATTATACTTTAAGTTCTAGGGTACATGTGCACAGTGTGCAGGTTTGTTACATATATATACATGTGCCATGTTGGCTTGCTGCACCCATTAACTCTTCATTTACATTAGGTATTTCTCCTAATGCTATCCCTCCTATAGCGCCCTGCTCACTGACAGGTCCCAGGGTGTGATGTTCCCCGCCCTGTGTCCAGGTGTTCTCATTGTTCAATTCCCACCTATGAGTGAGAACATGCAGTGTTTGGTTTTCTGTCCTTGTGATAGTTTGCTCAGAATGATGGTTTCCACATTCATCCATGTCCCTACAAAGGACATGAACTCATCCATTTTTATGGCTGCATAGTATTCCATGGTGTATATGTGCCACATTTTCTTAATCCAGTCTGTCACTGATGGACATTTGGGTTGATTCCAAGTCTTTGCTATTGTGAGTAATGCCGCAATAAACATGTGTGTGCATGTGTCTTTATAGCAGCATGATTTATAATCCCTTGGGTATATACTCAGTAATGGGACGGCTGGCTCAAATGGTATTTCTAGTTCTAGATCCTCGAGGGATCACCACACTGTTTTCCACAATGGTTAACTAGTTTACAGTCTCACTAACAGTGTAACGGTGTTCCTATTTCTCCACATCCTCTCCAGCACCTGTTGTTTCCTGACTTTTTAATGATTGCTATTCTAACTGGTATGAAACGGTATCTCATGACATCAAAGAAATATATTAAGGGAACTGTTCAGAAAAGCAATTAATTAACAAAGTAGGATAGACTTATTGTGTTGTTCCTATCGTGATACACATACTGAAAATTTTTTGTTGCTGTTTCATGTAGTTTGCAGATTGTAATTACAGAATTATAGATTGTCTTACTCAGGATGGATGGCTAATCTCAACATAAACAGATCACACACAGCTTGTCCCATTTTTTGGTCCCCTTTAATATCCATTACAGTGGCTGTTGCTTTGACACAATTCTGAAACAAAAATTATAAGATTATATCTTGTTATATATCACCCATGGAAGAAAAATTTAATATTTCTTGGCTCTATTATAATAGTCTTTTCCCATCTGCCTTCAACATTTAAAGCCTTCTAGGGAAAGGATGCATCAAAGTGCAAAGATTCTATTAGGGCAGACTACAGTAAAACATAGGTACATATCTTAATGCATAAATTCCTCATCTGTTAGGTACATTTAAGATTTTTTATTATAAACAAACTCACACAAAGCTAAACCAAAAAGCAATTGTTTCATGTAACAACATACTGAGTGTGGGAGCTAAAAGTTAAAAAAATTAAACTCAAGGAGACAAAGAGTGACTCTGCATTTTGCCATAAAATTCGTGCCTAGGACCCTAAAGGAAAATTGGAGGCTTTAAATTTTCCCCATTATAATAAGATTACCCTAATTTTTAGTGAATGCTAAGCGTGAGATCTCTGGAAAGCAGCTTCCAAGATAGAGCTTACAATAAAAGATGTGTATAAGGGAGTACTAGTTGTTTCCGCAGATGTGGACAGGAAGGGAAGGAAGCAGAAGTGCACAGAGGAAAAGGTCAAACTGCAGTGCAGGTCTGTCAGCCTCACCAGACCCCAGGAATCACCTGAAGCTAAAATGGCCCCTCAGAGTTGTCCTGCTTTTGAACAAAACAAGTGGGCCTTTACACCCCTGCCTGTATCAGTCAGTAGATGTAAAATGACCCTGGAAAAACATGCTTTTAGCTGAAAACAGTTGTGCAGTGGAGACAATAACTCAACAAGCTGACAGCTGAAAGCTGTTTGCTGCAGCACCTGAGGCAATTTATTTCTTGAAGGGAGATCTTGGTGGCTGATATTCCTATCCCTATAGACCCTTTCACACCACTGAGAACCACATCTGCATATATGTTCCTAGAACTGCATCTTCAGGAATTTAGTCAGCCTCACATCCTGGGAGATATTAAGAGGAAGATTAGTAGTAGATAGAGACTGCTGTTTGATCTATCGTTGACAATGATTTTCACATTCTTCCAACACTAATGCTAGATTCCCCTGACTCTCAGCTACTACATCTGCTGGTCCCAAGGGCTTATTTAGTGGCATGACCCAAACCCTTACACCACGCAAAACTGGGCCCAAGTCAGCATGCCATTCTTAGGCTGGAGTTGCTGTAACTGACCATTTACAGTAATAATTGGGCAACAGGGGTGTATGAGTCTGCTTGGGCTGTGTCTTAGTCTATTTTGTATTGCTATAACAGAATACCTGAGACAGGGTAATTTATAAAGGACAAAAATATATTGGCTCCTGGCTCTGAAGTCTGGGAAGTCCAAGATCAAAAAGCATGCATCTAGTGAGGGCCTTCTTACTGCTTCATGACATGGCGAGAGAGAGAGAAAGAGGAGAATGAATCCTCTTTTATAACAACACACTCTTGTGATAACATTAATCCATTCATGAGAGCAGAGCCTCATAACCTAATCCCTTTATATAAAGTTCCCACCTCTCAACATTGTTGTCCTGGGGGTTAAGTTTCCAGCACTTGAACTTTGGGGGTCACAGTCCTACCATAGCAAGTTGTCATAATAGAATAGTACAGACTGGGTGGCTTAAACAACAGAAATTTATTTTCTCACAGTGGTGAAAACTGGCAGCCCAAAATCAAGGTTGGTATATAGTGAAGCCTCTTCTCCTGGCTTTCAGATGGCCAGCTTCTGTGTCCTTGCATGGCTTTCTTTGATGTGAATGCCATGGAAATAGCAAGTCTGGTATCTCTTTCTCTTCTTATAAAAACACCAGTCTTATCAGATTAGAGCTCCCTAACTACTGGAACTTATAAATGTTACCTTGTAAGGAAAAAGAGTCGTTGCAGATATAATTAAATTAAAGATCTTTATATGGAGAGATTATCCTGCATTTTATGGATGGGCCCTCTATGTAATCACCAGTGTCCTCATAAGAAAGAAGGAGATTTCATGCACACAGAAGAGGAGGAGGCAATGTGACCATGGAGGCAAAGATTGGAGTGATGTGGACAGAAGTCAAGGAATGTTAGTGGTCACTAGAAGGTGAAAGAAGCAAAGAATAGATTCCCCTAGCAACTGTAGGTAGGGTACAGCCCTAAGTTTTGACCCAGTAATAATGATTCTGGACCTCTAGCCTCCAGAATGATGAGAGAATAAATTTCTGTTGTTTTAAACTACCAAGTTTATGGCAATTTGTTATAGCAACCATAGAAAACTAATACAATCTCTTTCCTCCCTCGCCAGGCCCAGTATTTCCCCAGCAGGATTGTGCTGTGACTTCATCTCAGTTGTTGCCTAATGACCAGGAGGCAAATTCCGAGGGAGTACATGTTGTCTTACAAAAGATTATAAGTGTTTCTAAAGGAGAAAATTGCCATTTTATCAAAAAAGATAGAGAAAAGTATTATTACTTTATAGTAAAAGTGGTTCCATGTTAAAAAACTATAACTATTAAAAGGCTAATAACTCAAAATCTGCCAAAGGAAATGCTATGAGCTATGGGGATTGAAAGTATTTTTTCCCTCTCTTCAAAAGATAGAGTATAAACTATACTCAGAGACTCAACAGGTATGTCAGTTTCAGTGAACAGGATTTTTTCTCTGTTTTCATGTTGAACGAAACAATTTATTTGTAAATGGAAGAAAGAAATTATAAGAATAAAAGTAGAAAATAAAGCAGCAAAAACTAATAATTATTAAGTCCATATATGTTTCAAGAACTCTCATAATACTTTTTTATATACTTCCTCCTTCAATGTTTATCACAATACTACATGGAAAGTACTAGTTTTATGTACAGGGAAACTGAGACAAAAAGAAATTAAGTCATTTACCCCAGGTCTCCCACCTAGTAAGTGGCAGAACCAGGGTTTAGCTCAAGGAAGACTGGCTATAGAGCACCACACTGCCCATTCATTATGGCCAAAGTGAAGCTGCTCTGAAGTCAGAGTGACTTTAGTTGAAATTTAAGCTCCAATACTTACTAGCTGTGTAACCTTGTACAAGCTATGTAATCTGAGTCTCAATATTAGATTCAGATAGATCATCTGAATCTATCAGATGATAGATGATGATAAATCATATCTATCTAGCACAAAGGGTAATTGTGAGGATTAAATGACATAGCACTTCACAAAAGTAAAAATTGGCAAATGGGATCTAATTAAACTTAAGAACTTCTGCATAGCAAAAGAAACCACCAGCAGAGTCAACTGACAACCTACAGAATAGGAGAAAAATTTTGCAAACTATGCATCTGACAAAGGTCTAATGCCCAGAATTTATAAGGAGCTTAAATTTACAAGAAAAAAAAACTCATTAAAATGTGAGCAAAGGACATGAACACTTTTCAAAAGACATACATGCAGTCAACAAGCATATGAAAAAACGCTTAAATATCACTGATCATTAGAGAAATGTAAATCAAAACCACAATCAGATACTATTTCACACTAGTCAGAATGGCTTTAAAGACTTAAATGTTAGACCTAAAACCATAAAAACCCTAGAAGAAAACCTAGGCAATACCATTCAGGCCATAGGCATGGGCAAGGACTTCATGACTAAAACAGCAAAAGCAATGGCAACAAAAGCCAAAATTGACAAATGGGATCTAATTAAACTGAAGAGCTTATGCACAGCAAAAGAAACTACCATCAGAGTGAACAGGCAACCTACAGAATGGGAGATTTTTGCAATCTACTCATCTGACAAAGGGCTAATATCCAGAGTCTACAAAGAATTTAAACAAATTTACAAGAAAAAATCAACCCCATCAAAAAGTGGGCAAAGGATATGAACAGACACCTTTTAAAAGGAGACATTTATACAGCCAACAGACACATGAAAAAGTGCTCATCATCACTGGTCATCAGAGAAATGCAAATCTAAACCACAATGAGATACCATCTCACACCAGTTAGAATGGCGATCATTAGAAAGTCAGGAAACAACAGGTGCTGGAGAGGATGTGGAGAAATAGGAACACTTTTACACTGTTGGTGGGAGTGTAAACTAGTTCAACCATTCTGGAAGACAGTGTGGCAATTCCTCAAGGATCTAGAACTAGAAATACCATTTGACCCAGCCATCCCATTACTGGGTATATACCCAAAGGATTATAAATCATGCTACTATAAAGACACGTGCACACGTATGCTTATTGCGGCACTATTCACAATAACAAAGACTTGGAACCAACCCAAATGTCCATCAATGATAGACTGGATTAAGAAAATGTGGCATATATACACCATGGAATACTATGCAGCCATAAAAAACGAGGAGTTCATGTTCTTTGTAGGGACGTGGATGCAGCTGGAAACCATCATTCTGAGCAAACTATCACAAGGACAGAAAACCAAACACTGCATGTTCTCACTCATAGGTGGGAATTGAACAATGAGAACACCTGGACACAGGGCGGGGAACATCACACACTGGGACCTGTCAGTGGGCAGGGGGCTATAGGAGGGATAGCATTAGGAGAAATACCTAATGTAAATGAAGAGTTAATGGGTGCAGCAAGCCAACATGGCACATGTATATATATGTAACATGCAGGTTGTTCACATGTACCCTAAAACTTAAAAGTATAATTTTCAAAAAAAAAAAAGTCAAAAAATAACAGATGCTGGCAAGGTTGTGGAGAAAAGGAAACATTTATACACTGTTGGTGAGGGTGTAAATCAGTTCAACCATTGTGGAAAGCAGTGTGGTGACTCCTCAAAGAGCTAAAAACAGAAGTACCATTGAACCCAGCAATCCCATTATTGTGTATAAGACACACGCATGGGTATGTTTATTGCAGCACTGTTCACAATAGCAAAGACATGGAACCAACCGAAATACCCATCAGTGGTAGACTGGATAAAGAAAATGTGGTACATATACACCATGGAATGCTAAGCAGCCATAAAAAAGCATGAGGTCATGTCCTTTGCAGGAACATGGATGGAGCTGGAAGCCATTATCATTAGGAAACCAATGCAGGAACAGAAAACCAAATACCACATGTTCTCAATTATAAGTGGAAGCTAAATGATGAGAACACATGGACACAAAGAAGGGAACAACAGACACTGGGGCCTATCAGAGGGTGGATGGTGGGAGGAGGAAGAGGATCAGGAAAAATAAAGAGTACTAGACTTAATGACTGGGTGATGAAATAATCAGTACAACAAACCCCTATGAAACAGGTTTGCCTACATTACAAACCTGCACATGTACCACTGAACTTAAAGTTAAAAAATAAAAATAAAAAATAAAAAATAAATGAGATAGCACTTAAATGTTTATTCCTCGATGACATTCAGTAAATATAAGCCATTTAGTAAATGCTTACATTTACAGTAAATACTGTAAGCATTCAGGAATATAGGATATATAGGAAGTACATTTCCAGAGTGGCAGTTTGAGGAGCTCTGCAGTCATGTTCCCCAGCAAAACAATCATAAATGATTAAAATTTTTTACAAATAACCCCTTACAGTCTGGCAATTTTCCTAAGGACATACAGTAAAGAAGAAACATTTATTGGAGAAAATATACTAAATCCTGTCAGGAACCCCAAGAATCCATGGCACTTGAGTCACAGTGCATTCCCTGTCTCCCCCATGCCAGCTCATTTTCAAAGAAGCTCAATTCAAGGTTGATGTGGCCCCTCAGTTCCTTGTCAAGGAATATAGTATCTCCCTATAAGACGAGGAAAGCTTATTTCTATTTCTTGTCACTTCAGCTTCAATTTGCAGAGATTTATTCCTGGTTATTTCAGCTAAGAGGTCAGGACTCCCTTTACTCAGCCAGCCCACACTCATAGAGCAGAAGATCTACCCCAGGAATGGTAGGTGTCTTTGTTCATTTGGGCTGCTATAACAAAGCTACCATAAACTGGGTGGCTTAAACAACAAACATTGATTTCTCATGGTTCTGGCATCCAAGATCAAGGCGCCAGTAGGTTTGGTGTCTAGTGAACCACTTTTTGGTTCACAGATGAACATCTTTTCACTCTGTTTTCCATGGCAGAAAGAGGTGAGAGAGCTCTCTGGGATGTCTTTTATGAAGGCACTATATATTGGGCCCCCAAAATCACTAAACTAAAAGAAAAACTCAAGCTGACAACTGCTCTGGGCAAACCTGCCTCCCATTTTATTCAAAGTCATCCCTCTGTTCACTGAGATAGATGCATATTCTGATTGCCTCCTTTGGAAAGGCATATCGGAAACTCAAGAGAATGCAACCATTTTTCTCTCACCTACCTGTGGTCTGGAAGCCCTCTCCCTACTTCAAGTTGTCACCACCTTTCTGTATGGAACCAATGTACTTCTTACATATATTGATTGATGTCTCATGTCTCCCTAGAATATATAAAACCAAGCTGTGCCCCGACCACCTTGGGCACATGTGGTTAGGACTTCCTAAGGCTGTGCCACAGACTCACATCCTCAACCTTGGCAAAATAAACTTTCTAAATTACTGAGACCTGTCTCAGATTTTCTGGGTTTACAGCACTAATTCCATTCATGAGGGCTCTACCCTCATGACCTAATCACTTCTCAAAGCCTCCACCTTCTAATATAATCAATACCATCATGTTGGGGGTTAAAACTGCAACACATAAATTGGCAGGGTGGGCAAAAAATATTCAATTCATAACAGCAAGACAAAAGTGCTGGGGCCCTAATGCTTTTACACCAGCTCACTCTACAGTGGAGGTTCTATATGGGCAGAAAAGCAAGAAAACTAGAGGCTACCATCCCTGCCCAGTCCTGGGCTCATAAAATAGAGCTGTCACTTCTGTCCCCAACCTTGGAGAAGCAGCTCAGAGATTTTGCTAAAGGGTGGAGGCAGTGCAAAGTTCTCCCCAAAGGAACTAGCTTTATTTGAAACAGAGCATGTTAAAACTTACACATAAGGGTGCTTTCAAAACAATGAAGATTTGGGAAGAAAGCAAGTAAGAGGGGGCTAGTCGTTCTAAGAGAACAGGCGGAGCTATAGAATGCACATTTATTAGGGAGAATCAGGTAAAAAGACACCTAAGAAGTGATCTCCTGGGTTCATAACACACCTCAAAAACTCGTATCAGTCCTCAAAAACCAACCCTATAAAGGAAACCAAATGACCATGGAGCAATTTGTGTCCAAGGCATTGTCAAAAACAAACAGTAGTGTACTGTCAATTAGCAGAGGCCAACAGCAGGATATGATACCAACCAAGGCAGACACCTTTACTTAGAGAGAGCTAGAGGAAAGATAGGGTCCAAGAGAATCTTGCTAAAACTGCCATCATCCCAGGGTGACTGCACACGCCCAGTGCTGCCCTCTGAGTGTTATTACAACAGAGACTTTAGACTGTGGGGGAAATATTCT
Source organism: Papio anubis (assembly GCF_008728515.1). Classification (NCBI taxonomy): domain Eukaryota; kingdom Metazoa; phylum Chordata; class Mammalia; order Primates; family Cercopithecidae; genus Papio; species Papio anubis. The sequence goes on from NC_044980.1 coordinate 94,971,392, forward strand.
TCACTTAGACTTCCATTTAAATCATTAAACAAATAAACAAGCAAACAATAACAACAACAACAAAAACCTGAAGATGGATGGATCAGTATTCATCGTTGCTACGCAGATTACCTGAAACATCCAGTTTCAGCAAAAAATTATAAGATATGCAAAGAAACACGAAGGTGCGACCCACTCATAGGAAAGACAACAGGCAAGATAAACTGCCCATGAACTGACCCAGATGGCATATTTAACAAAGATTTCAAAGCAGCCATTACAAATATGTTCATAAAAATAAAAAACCATGCTTAAAAAAGTAAAGAAATGTATGATGACAACATCCCATCAAATAGATCAATAAAGAGATAGAGATTAAACAAAGGAAACAAAAATTCTTATTTTTTTCTCATATAGAGATATAATGTACATATTATTGACATTACCATATAAATACGTATATAGTATATGTGTATATATACTTACACACCTCATAGTATTGTGAAAATTAATCAAGATAATTTGTATAAGACACATATACTTTACCATTTTAATCAACATGAATTAGCTATCAATATTACTGTCTTTCCATTTCCAAAACAGATAATTGGGTAAGAAATTTTATCTGTGACTTTGTGACAGACTCAAGCTGTTTCCCATGGAAAAGCATCAATGTGACATCAACTACAAACATAACAACAGAAATAATAATATTACAATAATTAACACATTTGATGTTTGATGTCTACGTTGCCAAGGACTACGCTAAGTGTTTTACGTGAATTATTGTCTTGATCTGCACAAACTTTCTATTAAGCAGTTAGTTTTTATATTTTTTTGAAATTCTAGGTTATAAGAAAGGAAATATACCCTAAATTTACTAAAAAGTAAACATATACATACATATTTCACACTGTGTGGTCCTCAAATAAGTTAAACATTTCTCTAAAATGAATCCTTCTGTATTCTACAACACAGATTCAAGTACCTAAATGATACATTTTTCATAAAGAAAAGCTCATCATACATTCACTCACTGAGAAAAACAATGAACTTTGGAGGAATTGCTAAATGACTTAGCTGTAAAGGGATAAGATTTATTGCCCTACAAAAGCTAATTCCTTGCTGGGAATTTACTCAGTCTGACTGCCTCTCCCTGGAAGAAAAATAAGACCACAGTGACTGCCATTGTCCTCTAATGCCAGTCAATGTCATCTGAAACCTTCTCATTACTGCGTAAAAGCAGATTCCACGGACTTTTGCATCAACCGTTATACAGGAGCACTTTAGAGAAGAAACCAAGAAGGCAAGAGGTGTGGCTGTAGAATCACATTTTGTCCCAGGCTGAATCACTCTGACTATAGGGGTCACCCATCTCCTGAACCACACACAAACATTAATACGTTGTGGAATATCATCAGGTAAGCTATTTGCTTTAAGTGGATTCCACTGTCTTTAAAAGCCTCCCAGCTAGATGAAACAGAATTCTAGATTGTATTTAAATTGTCACATTGCCATCTTGTGGCTGCAATGGGTAAAAGAGGAAACTGATCATTACTGTGGGGCCCTGAGGCCTTGCCCCTCTGCATGATGCTATCACAACTGCCTGAGTTCTGTGAGGATAAAAGTGCTCTTACTCTCACGGGGACCTGATACAGGATTGAAGAATTTATGTATTATATAGGGAGTGTGATTGCTGTGCAGGCAAAAGCATCTAATAAGTATAAAATAAGTGAAAACTAAGTTGAAATCTGAAAAGGTCTTGGTACAAAGCATTACACTGTACTCCAGAGATGGACCCATGAGGTCAAAATTTGTTCAGCAGCCTCTACTATTTTCTTTAACTCTGACATTTACAGAATGAATGCTTCCAGTGGCATAACAAATTTCCAGACACCTGATTCAGGCAGTTCCAGGTCCAGTTTAAAGCAGAGGCCTCTCTAGTGCAAATTCCCTGATTCTGAGAGCTCCACTAAGACCTGCCTCAAGACAAATATAATTCCCGTGCCCACTTTGTTGCCTTAAATTCCCAACCCATTTTACTTTGAGTTATTATTTTCAAATAATCTTCATCTGAAACATAAATGGCATGTTCTGGTGTGGCTACGTATAAACATCTCATTACATTTGCCTGTGGAATCATTAATTCATCAATATTTGTAAACTTCCGTATTGAGATCTAATAAGAAAAGTATGAATTTTGGAAAGTAGAAGTGGGTTGTTTTTCAATAATACTCCAAGGCAGGACAATTTTCAAAAAAATAGATGATATAGCTGGGTGACAAAGGAAGAAGCTCCTGCTAAGTCGACTGGAGAGGTGGAGCAGGGGTTAGGTAGTTACTCAGGAAGCCTGGAAGGAGGAAAGGAGGAAATAAGGCAGCCTAGAGAATTTAAAGAAAAATTACAAAATCTGGAACATTGCATCCTAGTGTCTCAGTTTGAGACTACTTTGCAATCTAAGACCCGTAACTGTCTCCCTAGGCACTCTAAGGAGAGAATGCAAGGGATAGAAAGCAAGTGGAAGTTCCCAAGAAGCTGCCACTGTGAAGAGAATGAGCAACCACAGGATGAAAAGGCTCAAAGACCTCCAGCTTATTTGGTAGAGCGTCTCTGGAAGTGAACTCTCCAAAAACACAGCTAAACCACTATGCACGCATTATATTTATTTCCAAAACCCTATTCATCATGGAAGATTTTTACTGAGTGATAACCTCAAAGTAAAAACTAATTATTGCCACTCTTCAACTGACCTCAGCTATCATCAAATGGTGGGAAACAGTTACATGGTTTATTAGGTTTAAAGTGCCATTTTCCGTTTACCTTGAATCCCCAAATTTCTTTTAATTTTAAAAATGTTGTGTTGTCTTACTTGGTCTCCCATTGACTCTGGATTTGTAAATTTTTGTAAATAACACACATATGTATCTCCAACTCATTAAATTATTTCTACTCTTTGTATTTATTGTCTACTCTTAAGAGGTTTGTATCAAAACCATACTTAGTGGAACATCAGTGTGCTTATATTTGTGAATGCTCACTTTAGAAGTTTGATCTTGGCCAGGTGCAGTGGCTCACACCTATAATACCAGCATTTCGGGAGGCCCAGGCAGGCAGATTACTTGAAGTCAGGAGTTCGAGACCAGCCTGGCCAACACAGTGAAACCCCATATCTACTAAAAATACAAAAATTAGCTGGGCATGGTGGCTGATGCCTGTAATCCCAGCTACTTAGGAGGCTGAGGCAGGACAGTCACTTGAACCCAGGAGGCAAAGGTTGCAGTGAGCCAAGAAGATTGCGCCACTGTACTCCAGTCTGGATGACAGAGCGAGACTCTGACTCAAAATAAATAAATAAAGAAGAAGAAGAAGTTAGAAGTTAGAGCTGTCACTCCACCCCACATATCTACCTACAGTTTGATCACTATGGTAATTGCCTGCCAGTGGTCAACAGGTCACTAGAAGTATTTAGAAATAAAATTTAAAAATTGACCTGCTCTTGAAGTAGAAGAAAACGATGAAATCATTTTAATAGAAATAGAGATTCTACTCATCTCAAATATCAATCCTCTGAAGAACCATTAGTTTTAGGAAATTCTTATAAAGCTAAAGAATATTACAAGAATTTCTGGCTTAAGAAAATTAAAAATAAACTTTTAACATTTGGGAAAGTTGAAACACTTCAGTCTTAACTGACATCTTTATTTAGGTGCAGTCGTTTGTCAAAGAAACAAGCTCTGGAGAGTGAGACCACTGGGTCTTGGAATATTTATATTACTAAATTTACAAAATCTTGAGTTCAACTTAAGATTTCTGAATATGTCTACTAGTGTGTGTCAGAGGCCCCATCTTGAGCCCACCTTGTGTTGTTTGCTGAGAACCAAAGTTGACCACACATGTCTGACATCTGCAGAAGAAAATAAACAAGCAGATACTTTTGTAGCTTCAGCTGATCTTTATGAGAAGTAGATGCACAGAGTCTTAGCCTATTCCAGACTGGAATCTGAGCCAAGTGGTGAATATGGCTGAGGGCAAATAAAATTTATGGCATATTAGCCTTGGTGCTAGTCTTTGCAGATAATCAACATTCTCTCCAGTTCTACTAAATACTCGGCATTGGACTGTAGCACTCACCACTCTGAATCTCAGTTTTTCAAGTGTCAGAATCTGGGTTCTGACACTGATCCTGCCGTTGTTGCAGTGGGCATTAGCAGTACTGACAGACACATGCCCAAAGTTTTATAGCCAACAGCTGCAGAGAGGGTCGGAGACGCAGAGAAAGAATATGGCAGATGTCCACAAGGTAACCAAAGAGAGAAAAACATTTTGCATCTTCTTTCTGCCCTTTCTTTATCTTCCTGTGGATTGGCAGTGAGCAGCATAATCAAGAGCAAGCCTTCTAACATACAGCATCAGCCTTTAGCCAAGCCCAAGTCTAATAAGGTCATTTTCCTGGCCTGATATTTTACCTTTTTACAGAACCATAAACTCTCCCCTCCCAATGCCTCAAAAATGAGTGCAGCAGTGTGACTGCAGGTTACTCACCTGGAGCCTTTACCAAGAGTCAGTACTGCAGAGCAAAACCAGCCGTGGTGTTCTAATCCTCCTCCTGCATCAGTATGATTGCAAACGTCATTCATTCTTCAGGAATTTTAGCATTGGTGATATGTATTAATTTGAAAGCATGCAGCTTAATTTTGTGATAATCAGTTGAGTTCACAGCACAGGCTCTGAAAAATTATGCATTTAGTTTGACAGTGCAATTGATACAGAAATTATAATTGGTTAATGAATATAGAACACTTGAATACTATTTTGCAGATTACTTTCATGGGTTTTCTTCAGTTAATTTTATTATAATCACATAGTCTTTTCATTTTTAACTGCCAAAATAGAAAAGATACGGACAGTAAATTCAATAAACCTTAGAACGGAAGCGTATATATCTAGAGTTGCCCTGACAACACTGAGCAAGATGCTGCTGGTGTTCTCACTCCATTTAAGGCCTTGTTGCTGGCTACCTTGTTACCAACACTCTTCAATCCATAAGCTTGAAAATGGCATGTTGTTGAACTGAATTGCTTTTTAACTACCAAATCTGAGACTCTTCAGGATACAAAATCAATGTGCAAAATCAATACCATTCCTATATACAAACAACAGTTAAACTGAGAGACAAATCAGGAATGTACTCCCATTCACAATTACCACAGAAAGAATAAAATACCTAGCAACACAGCTAACTACGGAAGTGAAAGATCTCTACAGGGAGAACTACAAAACACTGCAAGCAATCAGATGACACAAACAAATGGAAAAACCTTCCATGCTCAAGGATAGGAAGAATTGATAACATTAAAATGACCACACTGCCCAAGCAATTTATAGATTTGATGCTGTTCCCATTAAACTACCATTAGCATTCTTCACAATAGACAAAACTATTTGAAAATTCGTATGGAACCAAAAAACACCTCAAATAGCCAAGGCAATCCTAAGCCAAAAGAACAAAACTGGAGACATCACACTACCCAACTTCAAACTATACTACAGAGCTACAGTAACCAAAACAGCATGATATTAGTACAAAAACAGACACATAGACCAATGGAACATAATAAAGAACCCTGAAATAAGACCGCACACCTACAACTATCTGATCTTCAACAAACCTGACCAAAACAAGCAATGGGGAAACGATTCCCTGTTCAATAAATGGTGCTGGGATAACTAACCAACTGCAGAAGATTAAAACTGTACCTCTTCTTTGCACCATATACAAAAATTAACTCAAGATGGATTAAAGACTTAAATGCAAAACCCAAAACTATGAAAACCCTGGAAGAAAACCTAGGTAATACCATTCAGGACATAGGCATGGGCAAAGAGTTCCATGATGAAGATGCCAAAAGCAATTGCAACAAAAGCAAAAATTGACAAATGGGATCTAAACTAAAGAGCTTCTACACTGCAAAAGAAGCTATCGGTAGAGTATGAAAAAATAGTCAACATCACTGATTAGAGAAATGCAAATCAAAACCACGATGAGATACCAGCTCACACCAGTCAGAACTGGATTTTTAAAAAGTCAAAAAATAACAGATGCTGGCAAGATTGTGGAAAAGAAAAAAAACGAATGCTTATACACTGTTGGTGGGAGTGTATATTAGTTCCATCTTTGTGGAAGACAGTGTGGTAATTCCTCAAAGACTCAAAGACAGAAATACCATTCAACCCAGCAATCCCATTACTAAGTATATACCCAAAGGAATATGCATCATTCTATTATAAAGACACATGTACACATATGTTCATTGCAGTACTATTGACAATAGCAAAGACATGGAATCAACCTAAATGCCCATCAAAGATAGACTGTATTTTTAAAATGTGGTAGATATACACCATGAAATACTATGCAGCCATAAAAAAGAATGAGATCACATCCTGTGCAGGAACATGGATGGAACTGGAGGCCATTATCCTTAGCAACTAACACAGGAACAGAAAACCAAATATCACATGTTCTCACTAATAAATGGGAGCTAAATGATGAGAACCTATGGACTCACAGAGGGAAACAACACACACTGGGGACTTTAGAGAGTGGAGGGTGGAAGGAGGAGGGGGATCAGGAAAAATAACTAAAGAGTATTAGCCTTCATGCCTGGGTGATGAAATAATCTGTACAACAAACCCCCAAGTCACAAATTTACCTGTATAATAAACCTGCACATGTTCCCCTGAACTTTAAATAAAACTTAAAAAGTAAAGAAGTAAAAACAAAAATAAAAATCTGAGATTCCTTAACAATTAATTAAAAAAATTTGGACCACATACTGTCATTGCTATAATAATTATATTGTTTGATTTCAGCTTTCCAATTTAATATTTTCTACTTCCATTTTCCTTTGACACTTAAAAACATTTGTCCTCAATGTATACACTACAACATGTTTATGCTTGCTTTTTTTCATTATTTTAAAAACAAACATCCTGGATATTTTTACTATTAACCATTCTAAAATATAATTTTTAAATAGCCTTAATAAATATCCTAGAATTCTATTTTAAAACACATAATTAACAAATATCCTTTTTCTGATTCAGAAAAATATGACTTTTAATTTGCTTTTATTGAAGGTTACTATGAAAAATTAAACTTTATAGTCACATATTACAACAGGGAGACATCTTAAAAATTCTATGTTGAATTCAGGGAACTGAATTTGAGACTGCATGATTTGTCTTATTATTGATCTTTATCCTTAGAAAATAATTCCATTGCAATAAAAATAAAACATGAGTATTATTATTGTAAAGAACTCCACCTTGCCTTTTTTATTGTGTTTACCATAGTTCTTGACACAGAAGTTCATTTATTTTGTCATAATATTAAACATAGATCCACTGCTTCATGTTGATTCTCCATTTATATTCTATTTCTCTTTCACAACAATGATTGCCATGTTCCTTTTACTGTTCTATTTCTATCTTGATTAGACAGCTGTTGCTAAATTATCTTAATTCTCATATTCATCATATATGAAGGAAATCAAAAGTGCTTTGAACTCTATTTTAAGCTGTTTATACCATTTTTAGTCTTATGGTTTAGATGCCTACCTTTTCCAGAAGTACAAATAATCTTCATCTCCCTCAGAATCATTGTTCTAAAAAATATCATTGTAGGACTTCCCCTTCAGCTATGGAGAATTAAATTGTGTGAGACATACTTTCCCAATGAGAAGAAAACAGAAAATATTGATAAAATATTTTCTAAATCTCTTTGGTACCATTAAGGGCTTACAAAGACAGGTTAAAGTTTTCAGATCCTTGTAGCAAACCAATTTCAAAAACGGCCTCAGGTCCCTACACTTTTTTTCAACCCACTGCCTTTGCAGTGTGACTTTGTAGATCATATGATCAAAAGATAGACTCTCTTCTGATATCTCTTGTATATAGGCTGTATTTGTGACTTGGAAAGTTTTTAAGTTTTCTGATTTCTCTCTTGGTTCCTTCTACTGCTATGTGTACATGTTCTGTAAATGAGACATACATGTAAGATGACATACTAATAGCTAAAGTGCTCAGGCTTACAGCCAACCAACCTTTAGAAGTGGAACTTTCTCGTTGATTGGTAGCTGATTTAAGACAATTGAGAAAATCTAGTTGAAACAAAAGTTATCAGCAGAGCCTGCCTAAATTGCAAAACTACACAATCATAGTTCAATAAATGTTTGTTATTGTAAGTTGCTAATTTGTGAAGTGGTTTATTACATAGCATTTGCTGACTGGTATAATCCTGGAAGAAAGAAAAGTATAAAAAGTGAGTTCTAGTGAAACTATCCTTCAAGAATAGAGGATATAAAGACATTCTCAGACAAAGAAAAATTTAAAAACTCTGTCACTAGAAGACCTAACATTAAAGAATGGCTATAAGAAGTTTTACAAACAGAAAGTAAATGATAAAAGAATCTTAGAACACAAAGAGATAAATAGCAATAGAAAAAGCAGAAATATAGGTACATACAATAGCCTTTTCTTCTCCCCACCAGTTTTCCAAACTATATGCAAAAACTGAAACAAAAATGTTTAACACTAACTGATACTCAAGACAATAGCATGGAGAGTAAAGTTCCTAAATGAAAGTAAGTTTTCCATACTTCACTTGAAATGTTAAAACATTGATGTCAGAGGACTGATGAGTCGCATATGTATATTGTAATACTTAGAGAAATCACTATAAAAACTATTCAAACAGGCCAGGCACGGTGGCTCACGCCCATAATCCCAGCACTTTGGGAGGCTGAGACAGGCGGATCAGCAGAAGTCAGGAGTTCGAGACCAGCCTGGTCAACATGGTGAAACCATATCTCTACTAAAAATACAAAAACTAGCCAGGCGTGGTGGTGGATGCCTGCAGTCCCAGTATTTGGGAGACTGAGACAGGAGAATCTCTTGAACCTGGGAGGCAAGTGAGCCAAGATCATGCCATTGCATTCCATCCTGGCAGCCTGGGTGACAGAGTGAGACTCTGTCCCTCAAAAAATAAAAAAAATAAAAAACTATACAAACTATATACTCAAAAAAGTATTAAATAAATTAAGGTCTAATCTTTAAAAATGTTCAATTAACCAACAAGAAGTTATAAAAAGAGTAACGAAAAGTGAGAAACAGAGGGAACGAAAAGATATCGTATAATAAAATGACAAACTTAAACCCTAAGATATCAATAATTACCTTAACTAAAATAATCTAAATACACTAATTAAAAGGCAGAGATTGGCAGACTGAATTTAAAAATAAAAAGAACACTGACAAATAACATTAAGGGAATATCACAGTAGTAAGATGCCTTTATATTATATACCTTTAATATAACATGATAAAAATGACACTACCTTTGTCATATTCCTCCCCAAAATCCACGACCATAGTCTTATCATGAGAAAAACAACAGACAAAAGTCAGCTGAGAGACATTCTTCAAAACTTCTGACCAATAATCCTCCAAACTGTCAAGGCCATCAAAAATGAAATTCTGAGACACTGTCAAAATCCAGAGGATCCCGCAGAAACATAGCTACTTGATAGGACCCTGGAACAGAAAAAGGACATTATAGAAAAACTAATGACGTTTGAATAAAAGGTGGATTTAAGTGAATAATAGTGTATCAGTTTTGACAAACATATAATAATATAGTTAACATAAATGCTAATAAGGAAAACTGGGTTCAGGGTATCTAAGAAAACTTATCTTGCAAAAACTTGCATGCAAAAATTCTGTAAATCAAAAACTTCTCTAATTCAAAAATTGTTTTTTAAAGATTAAATAATAAAATTATTATCCTAATCTAGTTGAAATACCTGTCTTATACTCTTCTTTCTTAAAATCCTGAATCTGGTCTCAAAAAAACAATCCTGAATCTGATTATTTTACATCAGCTCTAAACCAAGGAGTGACAATAAAACAATCCAATTTGTGCATTTGGAAAAAAAAAAAAAAAAACAGAGGTACTACTTAATCCATCAAAATTATCAAAAATAGGCAGGGTGCAGTGGCTCACGCCTGTAATCTCAGCACTTTGGGAGGCCAAGGTGGTTGGATCACTGAAGTCAGGAGTTCAAGACCAGCCTGGCCAACATGGTAAAACCCCGTCTCTATGAAAAATATAAAAAGTAGCTGGGCATGATGGCATGAACCTGTAATCCCCACTACTCAGGAGGCTGAGGCAGGAGAATCTCTTGAACCTGGGAGGCGAAGGCTGCAGTGAGCCGAGATTGTCACACTGCACTCCAGCCTGGGTTACAGAGCAAGACTCCACATCAAAAACAGAAATAAATCTATTGAAACAAGAGGAACACAATATTACGCATAATAGAGTTGGCAAAACATACATTTTAGTCCAAAATGGACTGCATATACAAAGGTAATTCCCTAAGATTATAACGGATCTGAAAAATTCCTAGTGCCTAGAGACATCTTGATAATCCTGACCCTGTGTAGGCCTAGGGTAATATGTGACTTTGTGTCTTAGTTTTAACAAAAATGTTTAAAGAGTAAAAAATAAAAAACTCTTTTAAATAGACATAAACTTACATAATAAAGATTAAATAAAGAAAATATTTTTGTACAGATGTATAATGTGTTTGTGTTTGAAGCAAGTCTTATTACAAAAGAGTCAAAAAATTTTAAAAATCACTTGAGCTCAGGAGTTCAAGAGCAGTCTAGGCAAAAAAGTGAGATTCTCATCTCTACAAAAAATTATCTGGGTATGGTGGCACACACCTGTAGTCCTAGCCACTCAGGAGACTGAGCTGGGATGATCCCTTGAGCCCAGGAGATCGAGGTTTGTAGTGATCTGTGATTATACCACTGTACTCCAACTTGGGCAACACAGCCAGATGCTGTCTCAAAATAAATAAATATGTAAGTTGAAAAAATAAAAAAGTTTGTAAAGTAAAAATGTTATAGTAAGCTAAGGTTAATTTATTATTGAAGAAAGAAAAATTAATTTATAAATGTACTGTACACTAAATGTACAGCATTTCTAAATTCTATAGTAGCATCCTGGGGCTTCACAGTCACTCATCACTCACTTCCTGGCTCACCCAGAGCAACTTCCAGTCTTGCAAGCTTCATTCTTTTTAAGTGTCCAATATAGGTGTACCAATTTTTATCTTGTATACCATATGTTAATTGTATCTTTTCTATGTTTCTATGTTATATGTTTAGACACACAAATACTTATTAGTGTGTTACAATTGCCTCTAGCATTCAGCATAGTAACATGCTGTACAAGATTGCAGCCTAGGAGCAATACCACAAATTGTATTGCCCACTACACACCTATGTTATATGATATATCCTAAACTATATAATATATGTGGTTTGTGTAGGTATACTCTGTGGTGTTCAGACAATCAGGAGATCACCTGATTGATCTGATCTGATCTGATTGATTTCTCAGAATATATCCCCATCATTAAGCAAAACATGACTATATGTATGTTAACATACTATATATTATATACATAATATATATTATTATATATTAATTGATATACACTATTATGTAGTGTATATTGCTAATAATAAGAGTATATGATATTTCTGAAAGAAATGAAGGAAGGTCTAGATAAGAATAAGTGGAGGTATATACCATATTCATGGATTAGAAGGCTCAATATTACAAAAGTATCTTCTTAATTCAGCAAACCCAATCAAAATCCCAATAGGATTTTTATAAAATTTGACAAATTGACTTCAAAACTCATAAAGATAAAAAAATATTGAAGATTGAGGAAATAAGTGAAGAACTTAATTTCTCAGGCACAGATATTTAGTTTTAAGATTAATAATTAAAACGTGATATTGGTGCAAGAATGAACAAATAGATGAATGAACAGAATTGACATGTTGATTTATTATTTAATTACAAATACCATAATGTAGAACATTAAATGTTTTTCAAAATAAATGTTATTGAGTTAATCATTTACCCAAAGAGAGGAAAAATGAATCTTAATTCATACCTCACATCATACACAAAATTTAATGCCAAGAGGATTGCTGACTTACATGTAAAAAATAAAAGGAATAAAGTTTCTGAAATATAAGAGGGTAATATTGTCACAATTTGACTAAGAAAAATATTTCTCAAGTGGAGCATAAAAAGCATAAAAAGAAAAAGATTATAAATTGAGATTGTACTGAAAATGAATTTATGTTGTATATTAAAAACTTATTGAAACAATAAGTGAGCAATCTATATATTTAGATAATATTTGCAATACAATTGCTTAAAATGTAAATACAAAAACAATCTCTACAATTCAGCAAAATGTCAATCTAACAGAAAAATAAAAACCAGACTTAAAAAGGTATTCTACAACATAGCATACGCATTGGTATATTCTAAAGGATATACCAATGATCAGTAAGCATTTTAAAAGGTATTCAAATTCATTATTTATCAGGACAATGCAAATTAAACAAAAGATACCATTATACTTCCACAAGTTTTGCTAAAATTTTTAAGACATTTTCAAATGTTGGCACAAATGAAATGCAACCATATTTGCACTCTCATCCACCACTGAAGGAGAGTAAATCGATAAAATTATTTTAGAAAACTGCCAATTTCTCATATTTATGAACATACTCATATTACATTCTAAGAAATTATTACCCAAAGTGTGTACTGAACAGAAATGGATAACTGTATGCCTAAAAAATATGTATAAGAATAATTATAGCAGCATTTTCTGTGATTTCCCCAACTTAACAAGTACAATGTCAATTTAAAAATTGTGTGATATTTATATGACAGAATATTGTATGAGCTGCAACTATATGAAATCATTGGATAAATGTGGCAACTATATTGTGAAGAAATAAGACACAGAAGAATGTCATGTTTTAATTCTTGAATATTCAAAACCTTGCAAAACTAACTCAGAGTGTTCAAAGATGAGATAGGTATTATCTTTGCAGTAACTTGACATGGATGGTGATTACATGAGTATATTTATTTTGTATACTTTCTTCCTAGTATACATGCTAATTCTTAATAATAAAAAATATTACATTTAAAATAATATTTCTAACTATATACTGTTTTTCCCAGAGAATGAAAACATCAGAAAAATGTATATATGAAGTTCATAGTAGCTTTATTATGGTCCAAACTAAAAACAACCTAGATATTCTATAATGAGGGGATGTTAAACAAAGTGTTGTACATTTATACCATGAAATGGTATTTAGTAATAAATTGAATAATTCCTGACATACACAACAACTTGGATAAATGTCAAGGCAATTACACCAAGTGAAAAAAGCCAATCCCAAAAGGTTACGTACCATATGAGTCCATTTATATAAGATTCTTGAAATGACAGAAAGTATAGAGATGAAGAAAAGATTAGTGATTGCAATTGCTATTGACTGGGGTGAGGATCAGGCTGTTAGAGGGAGGCAAGAAGTCAAGAACTGAGGTTTTGGAACCTCTGCCTAGATATCAAAATATGTATGGAAATGCCTGGATGTCCAGACAGAAGTTTGCTTCAGGGAGGGGGGCACTCATAGAGAACCTCTGCTAGGGCAGTGCAGAAGGGAAATGTAGAGTTGGAGCCCCCACACAGACGCCCTACTGGGGAACTACCTAGTGGAACTGTGAGTAGGGGGCCACCATCCTCCAGACCCTAGAATGGTAGATCCACCAACAGCTTGCCCCATTCACCTGGAAAAGCTACAGACACTCAATGCCAGACCATGAAAGCAGCTGGAGTGGGGAGGTTGTACCCTGCAAAGTCACAACGGTGGAGCTGCCCAATAGCAAGGAAACCCAACTCTTGCATCAGCATGACCTGAATCTGAGACCTGGAGTCAACGTAGTTCATTTTGGAGGTGTAAATTTGACTCCCCTGCTGGATTTCATACTTGGGTGGGGCCTGTAGCCCCTTTGTTTTGGCTAATTTCTCCCATTTGGAATGGTTATATTTATCCAATGCCTGTACTCCCATTGTATCTAGGAAGTAACTAACTTGCTTTTGATTTTATAGGCTCATAGGTGGAAGGGACTTGTCTCAGATGAAATGTTGGACTGTGGACTTTTGAGTTAATGCAGAAATGAGTTAAGTTTTGGGGGGACTGTTGAGAGGCATGATTGGTTTTGAAATGTGAGGACAGGAAATTTGGGAGAAGCTTGGAGGGAATGATGTGGTTTGCTGTGCCCCACCCAAATCTCAACTTGAATTGTATCTTCCAGTATTCCTACATGATGTAGAAGGGACCCAGGGGAAGGTAACTGAATCATGGGGGCCAGTCTTCCCTGTGCTATTCTCATGATAGCGCATAAGTCTCACGAGATGGGTTTATCAGGGGTTTTTGTTTTCACTTCCTCCTCATTTCCTTTTGCTGCCACTATGTAGGAAGTGCCTTTTGCTTCCTGCCATGATTCTGAGGCCTCCCCGGCCCTGTGGAATTGTAAATCCAATTAAACCTCTTTTTGTTCCCAGTTTCAGGTATGTCTTTATCAGCAATGTGAAAATGGACTAATAAAAAAGGTGATGGTGGATACTTAAATCTGTGCATGTGATAAACTTGCATATAATTAAATACATGCAGAAATACAAACTCAAATGAGGAAATTAACAAAATTGGGGAAATCTTAGTAAGATCGGTAGAGTGTATCAAGGTTAATATCCTGATTGTGATGTTACAGTATAGTTTTACTAGATGTTAGCATCTGGAAAATCAGACAAAAGATATAAAGGATCACCGAATACCTTTATATATTTTTTTGCAATACCACATGAATCTACATTTACCATAAAATAAAAAATTAATTAAAATAATGCATTAAGGCCGGGCGCGGTGGCTCAAGCCTGTAATCCCAGCACTTTGGGAGGCCGAGACGGGCGGATCACGAGGTCAGGAGATCGAGACCATCCTGGCTGACACGGTGAAACCCCGTCTCTACTAAAAAAAGACAGAAAACTAGCCGGGCGAGGTGGCGGGCGCCTGTAGTCCCAGCTGCTCGGGAGGCTGAGGCAGGAGAATGGCGTGAACCCGGGAGGCGGAGCTTGCAGTGAGCTGAGATCTGGCCACTGCACTCCAGCCTGGGCGGCAGAGCGAGACTCTGCCTCAAAAAAAAACAACAACAACAAAAAAATGCATTAGTGTCTGTTAGAATTCAATGCACAATAAATATGTTTTTAGATAGAAAGAAACTGAAGGAATATTCCTCCTAAAATAAATACTGAATACTAGTCTCATTTGATCCAGCAATACCACTACTGTGTTATCTACCTCCCCCCCAAAATATTATTATACCAAAAAGCTACCAGCATGCATGTTTCTTGCAGCCTATTCATAATAACAAAGATATGGAATAAACGGATGGTTGGATAAAGAAGATGTGGTGTGTGCTTGTGTGTGTGTATGTTTGTGTGTGTGTAGAGAAGAGTGTGTGCATGTGTGTGTGTGTGTGTAAAGAGAGAAAGTATGTGTTCGTGTGTGTTTGTATGTGTATGCACACTCAGCCATAAAAAAAGAATAAAATCACATCTTTTGTGGCAACATGGATAGAAATAGAGGCCATTATCTTAAGTGAAATAACTCAGAATGTCAAAACATCACATTTCACTCATAAGTGAGAGTTAAATAACGTGCACACATGGACATAAATGGTGAAGAAATAGTGAAGAAGCAGAAATGTAGGTGGGTGGGAGATGAGGAATTACTTAATGGGTACAATGAATGCTGTTTGGAAGATGACTACACTAAAAGCCCTGAGTAGAATTAAGATATAATAAATAAAAACATAAAACATTGATGAATCATAAAACTCAATATTGTAAAGATATCATTTTTTTCTTAATTGATTTGTAGATTTAATGTCATTCCAATCAAAACCTAAGCAGGTCTTTTTATGTACATGCTGATTCTAAAATGTCTATGAAAAGGCAAAAAAGCAGATATGCCTCAGGCTGTCTTAAATAAGAACAGTAAATTTGTAGGACTACAGCAGTTAAGAGAATATGGTACTGGTATAAATAGCACAATAGAACAGAATATGCTGTGAGAACCACACATCAAACCTGATTTACAGCAAAGTTGGCATGCAGTAGGAAACAGCTATATTTCTAATCACTTTTTTTATGATTTATTGGCTATCTATTTAAATATAAATTCATTGCTATCTCAAAACACACACACAGGAATCAGTGTTGTATATTTTAATCTTGATGGTGATTACTTGGGTGTGTTAACTTTGGGCAAAAGTCATACTTCACACTCATTTGTGCATTTTTCTTTTTGTGTATTATATGTCAGATTATGTTATGTAAATATGTACAATTTTACATATTTATGTAGTAAATAGTATGTATTTATGTAGTAACTATTTAGCATTAAATATTAGAATACACTAAGAAGGGTACTATAGAAAATATCCTTGCAGATTTATTTTATACATTGATGACACTAATGTCCTGTCTATAATATAACCATTCCTTTTCTTCTGAACTTTTATACAACCCACCTACATTAGTCTGTTAGGGCTACCATAAGAAATACTACATATTGGGTGGCTTAAGCAACAGGAATTAATTTTTCACAGTTCTGCAGATTAGAAATTCAAGACCAAGATGCCACCAAGTTTGATTTCTTTTGAGGTCTCTCTCATTGGCTTGCAAATGGCCATCTCATTACAGTGTTCTCATCAGGACTTTTCTCCGTCTCTTACATCCCTGGTGTCTCTCTGTCTTCTGATGAGGACACCAGTCATATTGAATTAGAGCTCCATCCATATGACATTATTTAACCTAAATTGTCTTTTAAAAGATAATTTAGGTTATCTTTTAATATAGTCACATTGGTGATTAGGGCTTCTACATGTGAATTTTAGTTTGGGAAGATGGAGGGCATAGTTCAGTCCTTAGCTGTACCAATTCTGATTTTAGGACCAGCCGTGTGACTTGCTTTGCCAAATTGGATATGAGAAAACACAATGCAGAGCCATGAGCCTTGATTCAGCTATAAAAATACAACAGTGAGGAAATAGCAAGCCATTAATCTATCTAAAAATATAATGAGAAGTTTCAGTAATAAAAGCAGAAAAAAAAAGTCGCATAATATGGCCCTATAGACTGGAAAAAAAAAATTAGATATAAAGAGAAAGAACATAAGGTGACTCACATATCCTTATGCCCTCCTTTGGCTTTCACCAAGATTAGGATCAGGGATAGTATATTGGATAGCTTGAAAGGAATGTCAAGGACAGAGGGGTTAGGCAATCGTATTATCTGGAAAGAAGTAACTTTGTAGGCTGACCCACACCATATTGTAGACAGTCATGTTAAGGTAAGGCCGGGCGCGGTGGCTCACGCCTGTAATCCCAGCACTTTCGGAGGCCGAGGCGGGCAGATCACGAGATCAGGAGATCGAGACCATCCTGGCTAACACGGTGAAACCCCGTCTCTAACAAAAATACAAAAAATTAGCCGGGTGTGGTGGCGGGAGCCTGTAGTCCCAGCTACTCCGGAGGCTGAGGCAGGAGAATGGCGTGAACCCGGGAGGCGGAGCTTGCAGTGAGTCAAGATCGCGCCATTGCACTCCACACTGGGCAACAGAGTCAGACTACGTCTCAAAAAAAAAAAAAAAAAAAAGATAAGGTAAACCACATCAAGTCAATGAAGTTGGATTAAGTATACACCACATGCTTAGATCTACACTAGACGTTTTTAAGAGCACATGCAAGATAACGTTTTCTCCCTGCTTTCAATGAATGCACCATTATTTTTGAAGAAAGAAGACTACACTCATCAGACAACAGTACTGCAATAGTGGATACAGATGGTCAGATTTAAGAGTCATCTAATTAGTCATAGAGAAACAGTAACTGTTTTGCTGCAAAGTGTTGTGATGAAAACTTTAAGATTAAGTTTGATATTCAAAAAAGAATTCCTTGCCAAAAATCTCATTGCAATATGTTTTAGAGTATATTTGTACACAAATATTTCATGTCACTTTAGATCAATAAAGCCAAATGCCACCAAGATTTCCAGCCTCCCTCCTATGAGACAACATGTTTATATTTATGGAAACTGAGTTCACATTAACCACCAAATAAATATGTGTCTACTAGCTTAAGAAAATTATTCACAAATAGACATGAGGCCAATTACGTGATATACTTGGGTTTTTTTATTTTATTTTATTTTATCATTGATTTGAGAGGAATAACTGGTTTAGATCTTATCATGTTTCTCCATGGCCTTAGTCAAAGAATTCAGATATGCAGACCAATTCTCCCTCTTTATGCGTGGTTTCAAAACACAGTATAAAATGTACTCGGTGCTTTGCTCTTCATGGCTAAGAGATGTATGGAGTGTGCTGAAGGGGTTGAGTTCAGGGCACATTTTACTCACATTATAAAACACTTATAAGATAATAACAATTTTCAATTATATCCAGTCAGGCAGCAAGACTCAAAAGAGATTTTAGCAAAATATCCTTCCTAGTCTTCCAAATAAGCAGTGCTTTTTCATCTAGAGGCATGTTTTTCAAAGTGTAGTTGCAATTTTCCATGGACATGTAAGTTTTTCTTAAAGCACAGAGCTCTGAAGCAGGACTGTATACTCAATTTGTTGATAATTCATGTTCTTTCTTTCCCCATCTTTTTTTCTTTTCTTTTTTTATTTTCTTTTTCTTTTTTTTTTTTTTTTTAATGACAGAGTTGCCCTGTCATCCAGGCTAGAGTGCAATGGTGCAATCTTCTTGGCTCACTGCAACCTCTGCCTCCCGAGTTCAAGGGATTCTCCTGTCTCAGCCTCCCGAGTAGCTGGAATTACAGGCACAGGCTACCATGCCTGGTTAATTTTTGTATTTTTAATAGAGACGGGGTTTCGCCATGTTGGCCAGGCTGGTTTCGAACTCCTGACCTCAGATGATCCTCCCACTTTAGCCTCCCAAAGTGCTAGGATTACAGGCGTGAGCCACCATGCCTGACCCACTTTTTTCTTTACTACCATAAGGATCCTTGTTCAATCATCCGCCATCCTCCACCATTGTTTTGCTTTCTCTAGTTTCTCCATCTCTCTCCTTCATTTACTGGTGTTGCTTTACTGTCTTTTCTCTCTCCTCCCCTTCTCCTTGTCCTTTTCTCTTCTTCCTGCTCTTCTTCACACACAGCCACAAGAACTTTTGTCTTCTGCTCTCTCTAGAGCCAGATGTTAAGAAGTGTGATCCCCCCATACAGTGTGATCTGAGAGACAAATGGAAGTTACTCATGAGCAAATAATGACACCCCTGCAGTGGCAGCAGTTCTTATTGTCCAGATGATCTGTGGATAGATGATCAAGGCTGGGCCAATAATAGCACCCTACTCATATTTGCTAAGTTTGGGGCAAGAGACATGAATCAGGCAAAATAGAATCTTATCCTGGTGAATTTTCTGTTGATGCTGAATTTTTCCTTTCAGAGGGAAGGAAAAAGAACTTCCCTCTGGATAGAAACTAAAAGAACATGACTTCAGGGATGCTCAGGGCCAGGCTCTTTATCAAGGAAAGAAGTCTGAAGGAATGAAGGTGGCACCCTGAGAGAAAAAGTGAGGAGTTGCAAAGGAGGATCCACATTGCATAATTTCCTAATTTTAATCTATAAACACAACAAGCTTTTTTGTTTTTTATATCTATTTGTTCAAGTCTTCTTCATATTTTTCGAATAAATATTTTATTTACTTTTAATTATTTTGCTAGGTTTATTACAGTTCAAACTGTTTCAGTTATTTGCAATTGAATAAGTTCTAATTAATATAACTATTTTATACAATCCTATTGCTTGCCAAGACTTTCTGACATTACAAATTCCACTTTTAAGTTGTAAGGAAATTATAAGGAAATGTTCACACACATTCTGGTACAGATGTAATAAGACACTACATTTATGGAGAATGATTTGTTGATATTGACCAGAATATAAAATGAACCAAATCATTGGCCTCACAATTCCACTTTTAATAATTCAATCTAAAAATATACTCACTCTGTGATAGAATTTATATATGTGAGTATATATACTTCAGTATTTCTTTTTGTTTGTTTGCTTTTCTTTTTTTATTATACTTTAAGTTCTGGGGTACATGTACAGAATGGGGACTTTTGTTACATAGGTATACATGTGCTATGGTGGTTTGCTGCACCCATCAATCTGTCACCTACATTAGGTATTTCTCCTAATGTTATCCTTCCCCTAGTCCCCCACCCCCGGCAGGCCCTAGTGTGTGATGTTTCCCACCCTGTGTCCATGTGTTCTCATTGTTCGACTTCCAAATGTGAGAACTTGCGGTGTTTGGTTTCTGTTCTTGTGATAGTTTGCTGAGAATGATGGTTTCCAGCTTCATCCATGTCCCTGCAAAGGACATTAACTCATTCTTTATTATGGCTGCATAGTATTCTATGGTGTATATGTGCCACATTTTCTTTATCCAGTCTATCATTGATGGACATTTGGGTTGGTTCCAAGTCTTTGCTATTGTAAATAGTGCTGCAATAACATACAGGTACATATGTCTTTATAGTAGAATGATTTATAATCCTTTGGGTATATATTCAGTAATGGGATTGATGGGTCAAATGATATTTCTAGTTCTAGATCCTTGAGGAATTGCCACACTGTCTTCCACAGTGGTTGAACTAGTTTACACTCTCACCAACAGTGAAAAAGTGTTCCTATTTCTCCACACCCTCTCCAGCATCTGTTGTTTCCTGACTTTTTAATAGTTGCTGTTCTAACTGGTGTGAGATGGTATCTCATCGTGGTTTTGATTTGCATTTCTCTAATGACCAGGGATGAAGAGCATTTTTTCATATATCTGTTGGCTGCATAAATGTCTTCTTTTGAGAAGTGCCTGTTCATATACTTTGCCCACTTTTTGATGGGGTTGTTTGTTTTATTCTTGTAAATCTGTTTAAGTTCTTTGTAGATTCTGGATATTAGCCCTTTGTCAGATGAACAGATCGCAAAAGTTGTCTCCCATTTTGTAGGCTGCCTGTTCACTCTGATGGTAGTTTATTTTGCTGTGCAGAAACTCTTTAGTTTAATTAGATCTCATTTGTCAATTTTGGCTTTTGTTGCCATTGCTTTTGTAGTTTCAGTTATGAAGTCCTTGCCCATGCCTATGTCCTGAGTGGTACTGCCCAGGTTTTCTTCTATGATTTTTATGGTCCTAGGTCTTATATTTAAGTCTTCAATCCATCTTGTGTTGACTTTTGTATAAGGTGTAAGGCAGCGGTTCAGTTTCAGATTTCTGCATATGGCTAGCCAGTTTTTCCAACACCATTTATTAAATAGGGAATCTTTTCCCCATTGCTTGTTTGTGTCAGGTTTGTCAAAGGTCAGATGGTTGTAGATGTGTGGTGCTAATTCTGAGTCCTCTGTTCTATTTCATTGGTCTATATATGTTTTGGGACCAGTACCACGCTCTTTTTGTCACTGTAGCCTTGTAGTGTAGTTTGAAGTCAGGTAGCATGATGCCTCCAGATTTGTTCTTCTTGCCTGGGATTGTCTTGGCTATGCAGGCTTTTTTCTGGTTCCATATGAAGTTTAAAGTAGTTTTTCCAATTCTGTGAAGAAAGTCGGTGGTAGCTTGATGGGGATAGCACTGAATCTATAAATTACTAAGGGCAGTATGGCCATTTTCACAATTGATTCTTCCTATCTATGAGCATGGAATATTTTTCCATTTGTCTGTGTCCTCACTTATTTCCTTGAACAGTGGTTTGTAGTTCTCCTCGAAGAGGTCCTTCACATCCCTTGTAAGTTGTATCCTAGGTATTTTATTCTCTTAGTAATAATTGTGAATGGGAATTCACTCATGATTTGGCTCTGTTTGTCTGTTATTAGTGTATAGGAATGCTTGTGATTTTTGCACATTGATTTTTTATCCTGAGACTTTGCTGAAGTTGCTTATGAGCTTAAGGAAATTTGGGGCTAAGATGACAGGGTTTTCTAAATACACAATCATGTCATCTGCAAACAAAGAAAATTTGACTTCTTCTCTTCCTATTTGAATACATTTATTTCTTTCTCTTGCCTCATTGCCCTGGCCAGAACTTCCAATACTATGTTGAGTAGGAATGGTGAGAGGACATCCTTGTCTTGTGCCAGTTTTCAAAGGGAATGCTTCCAGTGTTTGCCATTCAGTATAATATTGGCTGTGGGTTTGTTATAAATAGTGCTTATTATTTTGAGATACTTTTCATAGATACCTAGTTTATTGAGAATTTTTAGCATGAAAGGCTATTGAATTTTGTCGAAGGCCTTTTCTACATCTATTGAGATAATCATGTGGTTTTTGTCGTTGGTTCTGTTTATGTGACGGATTACATTTATTGATTTGCATATGTTGAACCAGCCTTGCATCCCAGGGATGAAGCCAACTTGATAGTGATGGATAAACATTTTGATGAGCTGCTGGATTCAGTTTTCCAGTACTTTGCTGAGGATTTTTGATTGATGTTCATCAGGGATATTGGCCTGAAATTTTTTGTTTTTTGTTGTGTCTCTGCCAGGTTTTGGTATCAGGATGATGCTGGCCTCATAACATGAGTTAGGGAGGATTCTCTCTTTTTCTATACTTTACAGCAGTTTCAGAAGGAATGGTGTGTCCAGAACTGGTGGGTTCTTGGTCTTGCTGACTTCAAGAATGAAGCCGCAGACCCTCGCGGTGAGTGTTGCAGTTTTTAAAGATGGTGTGTTCAGAGTTTGTTCCTTCTGCTGTTTGGACATGTCCAGAGTTTCTTCCTACTGGTGGGTTCGTGGTCTCTCTGGCTTCAGAGGTGAAGCTGCAGACCTTCACAGTAAGTGTTACAGCTCTTAAAGGTGGCACATCTGGAGTTGTTCATTCCTTCTGGTGGGTTCTTAGTCTTGCTGGCCTCAGGAGTGAAGCTGCAGACCTTTGCAGTGAGTGTTACAGCTCATAAGGGTGGCACAGACCCAAAGAATGAGCAGCAGCAAGATTTACTGCAAAGAGCAAAAGAACAAATCTTCCACAGTGTGGAAGGGGACCCAAGCAGGTCACAGCTGCTGGCTCTGGTGGCCTGCTTTTATTCCTTTATCAGGCCCCACCCACATCCTGCTGATTGGTCCATTTTACAGAGAGCTGACTGGTCCATTTTACAGAGAGTTGATTGGTTCGCTTTGACAGAGCACTGATTGGTGCATTTACAAACCTTTAGCTAGACACAGAGTGCTGATTGGCGCATTTACAATCCTTGAGCTAGACACAAAAGTTCTCCAAGTCCTCACCAGATTAGCTAGACACAGAGTGCTGATTGTTGTGTTTACAAACCTTTAGCTAGACACAGGGTGCTGATTGGTGCATTTATAAACCTTTAGCTAGACACAGAGGGCTGATTAGTGTGTTTATAATCCTTTAGCTAGATAGAAAATTTCTCCAGGTCCCCACCCGACCCAGAAGCCCAACTGGCTTCACCTCTCAATGGCACTCACCTTGGGACTTTGCCACACCTAGCCCGGTGACTCTGGCAGCCCAGAGGGAGCTTGTCCCTGGATCCAGCCCAGCAGGTGCCGGCCTGCTGCACCAAGTGTGGGGCCACCAAGCCCACGCCCACCCGGAACGCGAGCGCTGCAGCAGCCCCAGTTCCCACTGGTGCCTCTCCCTCCACACTTTCCCGGGAGCAGAGGGAGTTGGCTCTGGCCTCGGTCAGCCCCAGAGTGGGGCTCCCACAGTGCAGTGGTGGGCTGAAGGACTCCTCAAGCAAGCGTGGCCAGAGCAGATGCCAAGGCTGAGGAGGCGCTGAGAGTGAGCAAGGGCTGCTAGCACATTGTCAACTCTCGGTGATACCAGCTCCTCTTTGTACCTCTGGTAGAATTTGGCTGTGAATCCGTCTGGTCCTGGACTTTTTTTGGTTGGTAGGCTATTAATTACTGCCTCAAGGTAAGAACTTGTTGGTTTATTCAGGGATTCGAGTTCTTGCTGGTTTAGACTTGGGATGGTGTATGTGTCCAGGAATTTATCCATTTCTTCTAGATTTTCTAGTTGATTTGCATAGAACTGTTTATAGTATCCTCTGATGGTAGTTTGTATTTCTGTAGGATCAGTGATGATATCACCTATATCATTTTTTCTTGCATCTATTTGTTTCTTCTCTCTTTTCTTCTTTATTAATCTGTCTAGCAGTCTACCAATTTTGTTGGTCTTTTCAAAATCCAGCTCCTGGATTCCTTGAGTTTTTGAAGGGTTTTTTGTGTCTCTATCTCCTTCAATTCTGCTCTGATCTTAGTTATTTCTTGTCTTCTGCTAGCTTTTGAATTTGTTTCCTGTTGCTTCTCTAGTTCTTCTAATTTTGATGTTAGGGTGTCCATTTTAGATATTTCCTGCTTTCTCTTGTGGGCATTTACTGCTATAAATTTCCATCTACACACTGCTTTAAATGTATCCCAGGGATTCTGGTATGTTGTGTCTTCATTCTCATTGGTTTGAAAGAACAGTTTTATTTCTGCCTTCATTTCATTACTTACCCAGTAGTCATTCAGGAGCAGGTTGTTCAGTTTCCAAGTAGTTGTGTGGTTTTGAGTGAGTTTCTTAATCCTGAGTTTTAATTTGATTGCACTGTGGTCTCAGAGATTGTTTGTTATGATTTTCCTTCTTCTGCATTTGCTGAGGAGTGTTTTACTTCCAATTATGTGGTCAATTTTAGAATAAGTGTGATGTGGTGCTGAGAAGAATGTATATTCTGTTGATTTTGGGTGAAGAGTTTTGTAGATGTCTGTTAGATCTGCTTGGTCCAGAGTTGAGTTCAAGTCCTGAATATTCGTGTTAATTTTCTGTCTCATTGATCTGTCTAATACTGACATTGGGGTAGTAAGGTCTCCCACTAATATTGTGTGAGTCTAAGTCTCTTTTTAGGTCTCTAAGGACTTGCTGTATGAATCTGGGTGCTCCTGTATTTGATGCATATATATCTAGGATAGTTAGCTCTTCTTGCTGCATTGATCACTGTACCATTATGTAATGCCCTTCTTTGTCTCTTTTGATCTTTGTTGGTTTAAAGTCTGTTTTATCAGAGATTGGGATTGCAACTCCTGCTTTTTTTTCACTTTCCATTTGCTTGGTAGATCTTTCTCCATCTCTTTATTTTGGCCTACGTTTGTCTTTGCATGTGAGATGGGGTCTCCTAAATACAGCACACTGATGGGTCTTGACTTTTTATCCAAGTTGCCAGTCTGTGGCCTTTAATTGGGGCATTTGGCCCATTTACATTTAAAGTTAATATTGTTATGTGTGAATTTGATCCCGTCATTATGATGCTAGCTGGTTGTTTTGCCTGTTAGTTGATGCAGTTTCTTCAAAGTGTCAATGCTCTTTACAATTTGGTATGTTTTTGCAGTGGCTGACACCGGTTGTTCCTTTTCATGTTTAGTGCTTCCTTGAGGAGCTCTTGTAAGGCAGGCCTGGTGGTGACAAAATCTCTCAGCATTTACTTGTCTGTAAAGGATTTTATTTCTCCTTCTCTTATGAAGCTTAGTTTGGCTGGATATGAGATTCTGGGTTGAAAATTCTTTTCTTTAAGAATGTTGATTGTTGGCCTCAACTCTCTTCTGGCTTGCAGGGTTTCTGCTGAGAGATCTGCTGCTAGTCTGATAGGTTTCCCTTTGTGGGTAACTCGACCTTTCTCTCTGGCTGCCCTTAACAGTTTTTCCTTTATTTCAACCTTGGTGAATCTGACAATTATGTGTCTTGGGGTTGCTCTTCTTGAGGAGTATTTTTGTGGTGTTCTCTGTATTTCCTGAATTTGAATGTTGGCCTGTCTTGCTAGGTTGGGGAAGTTCTCCTGCATAATATCCTGAAGAGTGTTTTCCTACTTGATTTCACACTCCTCGTCAATTTCAGGTACACCAATCAAACGTAGATTTCATTGTTTCACATAGGCCCACATTTCATGGAGGCTTTGTTTGTTCCTTTTTATTCTTTTTTCTCTAATCTTGTCTTCTCTCTTTATTTCATTAAGTTGACATTCAATCACTGATATCCTTTCTCCCACTTGATTGACTTGACTATTGATACTTGTGTATGCTTCACGAAGTTCTCGTGCTGTTTTTCTGCTCCATCCAGTCATTTATGTTCTTCTCTACACAGAACATACACATTTATGTTCTACACATTTATGTTCTTCTCTGCTCCATCCAGTCATTTATGTTGTTCTCTACACATTTATGTTCTTCTCTCTAACGTATTCTAGTTAGCCATTCATCTAACTTTTTTCAAGGTTCTTAGCTTCCTTGTGATGGGTTAGAACATGGTCCTTTAGCTCAGAGGAGTTTGCTATTACCCACCTTCTGAAGCCTACTTCTGTCAGTTTATCAAACTCATTCTCCATCCAGTTTTCTTCCCTTCATGATGAGGAGTTGTGATCCTTTACAGGAGAAGAGGCTTTCTGTTTTTTGGAATTTTCAGCTTTTTTACTCTGGTTTCTCTCTATCTTTGTGATGTATTTACCTTTGGTCTTTGATGTTGGTGACCTTTGGATGGGGTCTTTGAGTGGACATGCTATTCCTTTCTGGTCATTAGTTTTCCTTCTAACAGTCAGGCCCCTCTGCTGTGGGTCTGCTGGAGTTTGCTGTAGGTCCACTCCTGACCCTGTTTGCCTGGGTATCACTAGCAGAGGCTGCAGAACAGCAAAGATTGCTGCCTGTTCTTTCCTCTGGAAGCTTTGTCCCAGAGGGGCAGCTTCCAGATGCCTGCCAGAGCTTTCCTGTGTGAGGTGTTTGTCAGCCCCTAGTGGGAGGTGTCTCCCAGCCAGGATACACGGCGGACAGGGAGCAACTTGAGGAGGCAGTCTGACCCTCAGCAGAGCTCGAACGCTGTGCTAGGAGGTCCACTTCTCTCTAGAGCTATCAGGCAGGGATGTTTAAGTCAGTTATAAGTCCCTGACTGACACTGCTGCCTTTTTTTCAGAGATGCCCTGGCCAGAGAGGAAAAATCTGGCAGTCTGGCCACAACAGCCTTGCTGAGCTTCAGTGGGCTCCACCCAGTTCGAACTTCCCAGAGGCTTTGTTTCCACTGTGAGCATAAAACCGCCTACTCTAGCTTTGGATATTGTGGACACTCTTACCCCCATCAAACTGTTGTGCCAGATTGATCCCAGATTGCTTCTGTGCTGTCAGTGAGAATTTCAAGCCAGTGGATTTTAGTTTCCTTGGCTCCATGGGAGTGGGACCTGCCAAGCCAGATGACCTGGCTCTCTGGCTTCAGCATCTCTTTCCAGGGGAGTGAACGGTCTGTGTTGCTGGCCTCCCAGGTGCCACTGGGGTATGGAAAAAAAAAGAACTCCTGCAGCCAGTTCAGTGTCTGCCCAAATGGCTACCCAGTTTTGTGCGTGAAACCCAGGGCCCTGGTGGGGTAGGCACCAGAGGGAATCTCCTGGTTTGCAGGTTGCAAAGACCATGGACCAGAGCAGTATCTGTGCTGGAGCTCCTTTGGCTCAGTCCCTCATGGCTTCCCTTGGGTAGGAGAGGAAATTCTCCAACCCCTTGTGCTTCCTGGGTGAGGCAATGGCTCACTCTGCTTCAGCTCACCCTCCGTGGACTGCATCCACTGTCCAACCAGTCCCAATGAGATGAACCAGGTACCTAAGTTGGAAATGCAGAGATCACCCACCTTCTGCATCAGTCTCACTGGGAGCTGCAGACTGGTGCTGTTCCTATTCAGCCAATCTTGCCAGCAAGTCCCCAGTATTTCTTAAATAGCAAAATATTAAAAATAGCTTAACCAAACTGAAATAGTGGTAAAGAGTAAACTGGTAAACTATAGTATGTTATTAGTGAAAATATAACACAATATTTAAAACATGAAACAAACACATGTGGAGTTATGTGGAATAATATCCAATATAATAGGAATAAATCTAAGTGAGGTGGCAAATGATCTGTTTATTAAAAACCATAAAACATTAATGAAAGAAATTTAAAAAGACACAAATAAATGGAGAGGCTAATTGATTGGAAGAATTAGTATTGTGAAAATGTCTATATTACTCAAAAGTGACCTACAGATTTAATGCAACACCTATCAAAATTCGATGGTAATTTTAATAGAAATAAAATAAAAATTTTAAATTCATATGAAACTATAGAAGACCCTGAATAGTTAAATCAATCTTAAATAAGAAGGAAAGAGCAAGAGGTATTACACTACCTGATTGGAAAATGTATTACAAAACTACAGTAATAAAAACAGTATAGTACTTACTTAAGAATAAGCATATTGAAAAATGAACTACAGTAGAAAGCCCAGAAATAAACCTACACATATATGGCCCAATGATCTTTAAAATAATACCAAGAATACAAAAGAAGAAAGGACGCTGTCTTCAATAAATGATGCTTGGAAAATTAGATATCCACATGCGAAAGAATGAAATTGAACTTTTATATCACACCATACACAAAAATCAACTCAATGTAGATTAAAGACTTAAATGTTTTACCTGAAACCCAAGAAGAAAACAAAGGAAAATGCTCCTTTGACATTGTTCTTGGTATTATAAATAAAGTTTCGGTGCCACAAAAGAAATAGCACTTGAATATAAAATTTTATTTTTAATTCTCAGCAAGGCAATGCACTTCTATAGAAGGGTATGCCCTTACAGATGGAGTCATGGTGAGCACACACCTGGACAAGAGAGGCGAAGTGGTTCTTATTCCTGATGCACGTGGCCCCTGCTGGCTAGGATTAGACCACACAGGCTAAACTAATTCCAATGGACTAATTTAGAGAGTGATGGGGTGAGTGGTTTGGCAGGAAAAATTGTTATGGCAGAGCAGGAAATTAGAATGAGTCAGAGTGGAGAATGAGTCAGGGCAGAGCAGGTAATTGGAATGAGTCAAGGTGGAGCAGGTAATCGAAAAAGGTTGCTTTACTAGGAAGTTAAGTTTAAAAGTAAAAGGCAAAGCATTGAACATACTGACATTGATTCTTTGAAGAGAAATTTATAACTCATATCTAACAACCCCTCCTCTTGCATTTCCTTACAGTTGTTTCTCTTCAAACTTCTTTAACATGTCTTGGCTTAGTTGTTCTGCTTGATTTTCCAAAAGAAGCAGCTTTTCTGGATAAGGTGGAGGATAGTTACGGGAACTTTTAGCAAGTGCTATTTTTATAAGCTTCTGCACCAACCCACAGATGCATGGTGTGACACAGCACCTGACAAGAATAAGTACACCCATTACAGCTGTGAGGGAAGTAAGAATTGAGGCTATTCTTCTTTTCCATTTACCAAACCACTTTTCGAGCCATCCTGTAAAGGGGTCATTTACCCCTGAGTTGTTGGCTAACTCATTGGACAAAGCAGTCAGACCTTACAATGCCTTTGTTATACTTCCATCAGGGGCAATGTTGTTTGGGATGAAGGTACAACATTGAGTTTTAATTATGATGCATACTCCTCCTTTTCCTGCTAATATCATGTCTAAGGCTATCTTATTTTTCCCAAGCCATCTGGCTAGTAGCCCCTAATTGCTCAGCTATTCCTTTAACAGCATCTCTAGTGTAGTTAATAGATCACTGCTGATTGTAATAGATGTAGTTTAACCGATTTACATTTTGTTAATTGTCACCCACCAAAATATTGACTCAAATCCTGCAGCTATTTG
Source organism: Papio anubis (assembly GCF_008728515.1). Lineage (NCBI taxonomy): Eukaryota > Metazoa > Chordata > Mammalia > Primates > Cercopithecidae > Papio > Papio anubis. The sequence continues at coordinate 95,001,053 of NC_044980.1, forward strand.
ATTTCCGACTTTAAATTGATCTGGTATTCCCCATGGGATGGTAATTGTGTCAAAATAGACTTGAGAGTTAAAAGACCCATAAGGGGCTTCTTTTTTTACAATGTCTTATTTTTCCTTTCTCTGGTTTCTGAAATGCAAGGGTGAAAGGGATTTCCACTTCAGTTACTTCAGTTACTCAGCAGAGTGTCCAGTAAAGGTCTACCATAATACCACTATGCATCTGCTCAGGGATGAAAAAGGGCTGACTGATTGGTAAGCTTTTGAAAATTTTAAGCTCACTGCATCCCTTCAGGTCTCCAAGGAATGCTAAGTGTCCCTCCCTGTCATGAGAGACATGAAGTGAACTTAGTGTTGGGAGATGGAAGTTGGATGGTCCTTGAGGGCTGACCCACAGGGTATCAATCTTCGGGATATAGCAGAGAGAGAGCTTGGCATGACTTGTTACCCCAGGCTGTAGAATCCTGGAACAGAGCCACCATAGAGCCCAGGCATAGTCGACTGGAAGACGACCCTAGTGGAAAAGGGATAATTTGGGTCTCTGTCCTGCCGTGTGCATAAGCATAACAATTACCTTTGTTTAATGTGTGGACAGAATGTTTAATCCATTTTAACCAGGCATTTACATCTTTATACCCTGTTTCAGTGGCTATGGTTTGCCTTAGGTCTCCTATTTCTGCTATTGAGGCCTTGCTTTTGTCATTTGGCATGAGGCGCGTCATAGTTTGATTTTGTAGGTTTGGGAAAAGGGCAGCCATAGGAGGTGGAGGAGGGAGAATAAAGGGCACCTTAAAGAAGTCTGTAGGATCCTTTCCAGTGACCTCTGCTCCTAAACCATAGAAGTGCTCCAAAGTGGGGTTAGAGTTGCTAGTGGTAGGACTAGTGGTAGGACTAGTAATGGATATAAGCACCGAGTAAACAACCAACTTTAAACAACCAAATTTATTTTAGGACAAGAATTTACCATATAACGTTCCTATTTACATATATTCTCCCCCGCCCTGCTTTTTTTTTTTTTTTCCTCAAATATGATAACCATTCTTCTCAGAAGTGAACTTCCTTCATGTCTGCAGACTAGACTGTCTAAGGCCACAAGATTAGAAGTTAGGATAATACATGTTACACTGTCAACTTTTAGCAAACTTTACTTTTGTTGAAAACCTTGTAAGTTTGGGATTTCAATTATTCTTTGCTATTAATAAGACCTCATTCAGTCCATATTAACTTAGAATTGATATACATGGCTCCTTCCTGATTCTGTAAGTACTTTAAGGCTTGACTGAGTGCAAACAGCTCCCACATTTGAGCAGATCAGTTATTATGCAATTTTCCAATCTCTGCTTCTGTAAGAGTGTCCTTATCACTTACTGAATACCCATTGTGTCTTTTTCCCTCAATCACCTGCGAGGAAACATCTATCATCCTGTCTGAAGGGAGTTCCTCTGGTCGGACTTTTGTATGGTAATTAAGATTTAGATCCCCTGTTAGGAAACCTGCTGGGTTAAGGGAATTTTCAGTGGTTAATGTTAAATCGTCTTTTTCTAACAGAATAGTCGCATACTTTAAGGTTCTTGAGTCAGTAAGCTACCTTTTCACCTTTTTTTTTTTTTTTTAATTAGGATAGTTCTGACCTGATGAGGTATGCTCAATGAGGTTTCCTCTAAAAGGCATTTTTCTACTTTCTTCTGTTAGCAAAGCAGTTGCCGTTACATATTCGATGCATTTAGGCCATCTCCGGGTTACTGGGTTAAGGACTTTTTATTAGGAAGGCTATGGATTGTCAGTGACCTCAGTGCTTTCAGGCTACTCCCTTGTTTACACTGACAACAAGGTGGTATTGGAGTGTTACAGGGTCAGAGAGAAGACCTTCAATTATTAATTATAGGTTTTAAATTTACCCTGACTTTTAAAGGAATAGGGTACACTGTTTTCTCTACTACTTCTCTCTCTCTCTCTCTCTCTGTCTTTGACTCTCTTTCACTCTTTTTCTCTCTGACTTCCTCTCCCAGTTTCTCTTTCCTCTCTGCTGCTTTCCCTGCCTCTGCCACCTGCTTATGCTGCTGTTCTCCCCTGTCCTTCCCCTTCACCTAGGGGAGGGAACAGCAGGAGTGGAGCTGCTCTTTCTTCCCCCAAGAAGAAAGGAAAGAGGAGTTCTGAATATTTTTCTTACTACTGGAGGTTTGTGTGAGGTTTAACCCCCTGAAATTTGCAGAAGGTTCAAACCCTCAAACCAGGGACGTCTCGCCTTGCCTGTCCCAGAAGTCTCAACCCCTCAAACCAGGGAGGTCTTGCCTTGCCTGTCCTGGAGGGCTCAACCCCTCAAACCAGGGGGTATCTTGTCTTGCTGCTCTGGAAGGTTGACCTGTTTCCTCCCTTTCCCCCTCTGAAGGTCCCTTGCACATTTCCCACTCGTGTTGTCCTCTCTGGCTGCTCCCCCAAGGAAAAATTAGGCCCCTCTTAGTGTTGGTGTGCCAGTTTAAATTCCAAGGCAGGATCAACCCTAAGCCATAATGAAGTAGCTACGGAACCATGGAGAGGACCCACTCACTCCGTCCAGCAGTAGGGCTTGTCCACATCAACACGAACAACACCGCAAGCAGGGTTATTTGTGATCATTCACGCGCACACACACACTTAACCTTCCAGAATTTGACCACCAAGGAAGTACTTTACTGGCTCCCATGGCTTCTCCTTCCTTGGTCTGTGCACAGAGTCGTCACTGCAGTATGTGAGAATCCTTTAAGCTAGGTTGTTGGGCAGTTTATTTTTGTGTTGCTGAGACCTCCGGTTATTCCTCACACTGGGTGGGTCCTGATTTCTCACCCCTGAGGCCACCACAGGGGGTGGGGTGTGCCTCCTCACAAGAAAGAACCAGAGACCAGCCCCAGAGGGGAATGTAATCCCAGATGAGGCCCCAAATTGGTATAAATAAAGTTTTGGTGCTGTGAAAGAAATAGCACTCGAATATAAAATTTTATGTTTAATCTCAGCAAGGCAATGTACTTCTACAGAAAGGTATGCCCTTACAGATGGAGCAATGGTGAGCACACACCTGGACAAGGGAGGGGAAGGGGTTCTTATTCCTGATGAACGTGGCCCTTGCTGCTGTGTCATTCCTCTAGTGGCTAGGGTTAGACTGCACAGGCTAAACTAATCCCGATTGGTAAATTTAAAGAGAGTAATTGGATGAGTGGTTTGGCAGGAAAAATGCTTATGGCAGAGCAGGTAATTGGAATGAGTCAGGGTGGAGCAGGTAATCAAAAAAGGTTGCTTTACAAGGAATTAGGATTAAAAGCAGAAGGCAAAGAATTGAACATACTAACATATTGATTCATTGAAGAGAAATGTAGAACTTATATTTAACATTGGAAATAGTTGTTTGGGTATGACACCAAAAGCAAGGAAAAAGTAGACAAATGAGATTGCATCAAACTAAAGTTTCTCTTCAGCAAAGGAAAGAGTCAAAAAAAAAAAAAAGGCAACCTAAAGAATGGAAGAAAATATTTGCAAGCCATACATCTGATAAAGGGTTAACATCCAAAACATACAAGGAACACATACAACTCAACAGCAAAAAATAACAATAACCTGATTTTAACATATACAAAGGAGTTATGAAAACACAGACATTTCTCCAAAGAAGACAGACAAAAGAATGGCCAACAGGAATATGAAAAGGCTTTTCTCAACAACAATAATCATTGTGGAAATGTACATCAAATCTTCAATGAGGTGATTACCTCATGCCTATTAGAATGGATATTATCTCTGGGATTTTCCTTCAAGGGGCTAACACTCATTCTGCAGATTTTAATAGTAATGTTCTCTTGGTCTCCCAGAATGTATCAACAAATTTATTTTCCAAATAATCAAAATCATTCATATTCCTGTAAGTAGTTTTTATTGTTGTTGTTGCTGTTGTTGTTTGTTTTTGTGGTGCAATCTGGACTCACTGCAACCTCTGCCTCTCAGGTTCAAACAATTATCCTGCCTCAGCCTCTGGAGTAGCTGGGATTGCAGGCATGTGTCACCATGCCTAGCTAATTTTTGTACTTTAGTAAAGATGGGGATTTCACCATGTTGGCCAGGCTGATCTTGAACTCCTGGCCTTGAGTGATCCACCCACCTCAGCCTTCCAAAGTGCTGGGATTACACGTGTAAGCCACTGCACCCAGCCTGTAAATAACCCTTAAGACTGAATTGTTTGTGAAAATATATTTCAGTTAAGTTGTCCAGTTATGCCACATAAAAACAAAATCAAGCAGAAATGATAAGCATAATCATTAAAGGCAGGAAAAGTCTCCCTGATTTCAGAAATGTTAAATGTCTGGAAGTATGTATGTTTGTGTAACTATGTACACACATGTTTGATTATATATACAGAATATTCCTGGAGATATGGGAGAGAGTGGTAATAAGGGTTTTCCCTAAGGAAGGAACCAGACGTTTTGGAGACAGAAAAGTGGAAGGGAGTTTTTTTTTTTTTTTTACCTTATATCCTATATATCAATTGAATTTTATTCTGTGAACAAGTATTATATTTTCAAACATAACTTTTAAATATTAATTAAAATTCTACTCCTATTGATTTATTCTCTTGTGTTAAGGCAATGTTTTTTAAGGGATACTGTATTAGAGCTTTTCAAAGAAATATAACCAATAGTATATATATCAAGAAAGATTTATTTTAAGGAATTGACTCATGTGTTTGTGATGGGCTGGCAAATCCGAAATCTGTAGGCCATGCCAGCAGGCAAGAAATTCTAACAGGGTTTCTTTGTGGCAGTCTTGAAGCTAAATTTCTTCTTCTGCAGGCAACTTCACTCTTTGTTCTTATAGCATTCAACTGATTGGATGAAGCAGGCTATGGAGGGTAATCAGCTCAAAGTCTACTGATCATAAATGTTAACCACATATGAAAAATGCCTCCACAGCAACATCCAGACTACTGTTTGACCACACATGTGGGCACCGTAGCTAAGCCATGGTGACACATTATATTATCACAGATAGTATATGGACAACTAATTGTGTACAACTGATTGGAAATGAGATATTAATAAACTTTTTGAAACCGTTATATATGATACTTCTTTCTACATGTACCTGAAAAAACATAACTAAAGTATTAAATCTAAGATATCAAGCAGATTACTGCAAATAATAATTCCAAATCTATTTAAGATAAAATAAAGGTGTTAAGTAATAGTACAAATGGTATGTGGCAAAAAGTTGGAAATGGTGCTAAAATGACTGAATTTTGAAAAACCTTGGCCTAACACCTGCACCCTTACAAATGAAACCTTTAATAATGAAACTAACAGATACTTTCCTGGCAGTGGATTTTGATGAATGAAAGCTGTATGCTAAGGATAGCATAGCAGAGTGACTTAGTTCATTCTAGCTGCTATAACAAAATGCCATAAATTGTGTGACTTATCAACAAGAGAAATGTATTTGTTATAATTCTGGAGGCTGAAAACTTCAAGAGTAAGACACTAGAAGATTCAGTGTATTATGAGTGCACATTTTCTGGTTCATGGTTGGCAACTTTTCATTGTGCTCTCACACAGTGGAAGCTAGGTCTCTGAATTCTCTTTTTATAAGGGCATTAATGTAATTCATCAAGGCCCCACATTCATGATCTAATCACTCACAGTATCTCCTATACTGATACCATCAATTTTTATCACATACTTTGTTTTTAGTTTTGTTTCTTTCATAGCTGTTTCTTTTCTTTCTAATTTTAGGTCAAGGAGAAAAACATGAGAAAAAAATAGTTTTAAATAAGACATATCATTTAAGATTATAGGAAGAAATAAATGCTGATACGGTTTGGCTGTGTCCTCACCCAAATCTCATCTTGAATTCCCATGTGTTGTGGGAAGGACCTGGTGGGAGGTGCTTAAATCATAGAAGTGGGTCTTTCCCATGCTATTCTCATGATAGTGAATGAGTCTCACAAGATCCACTATGGTTTTAAAAGGGGGAATTGCCCCACACAAACTCTCTCTTTGCCTGCCACCATCCATGTAAGATGTGACTTACTCCTCCTTGCCTTCTACCATGATAGTGAGGCCTCTCCAGCCATGTGAAACTGTAAATCCATTAAACCTCTTTTTCTTCCCAGTCTCAGGTGTGTCTTTATCAGCAGTGTGAAAACGGACTAATATAGATGCTGAGAAGCAGTGGGCTAATTGCAGGAGGTTCATGATGTTCAAGTGAATGTTATCGACTGGTCACATAATGAGCAATACTTGGGTGGAAGCACAGACTATTCAACCACAGTAATAGAAGAGAAGACAGAGTAAAAACATGATGATGCAAGTCGGTGTGCAGAGTTGGAGGTGCAAAGATAACATAGTTTCTTAGGATTCCTCAGATTTTCTTTGTAAAAGTAGAGATAAAATCAGCAAAGGGTTAAGATGAGGGAGAGTTAGTCTAGATGTCTGAGGTGAGATGAAATGGGCAAATAGTTTTCTTGGAAGTAGAAGAATGAGTGGACACTCTGTCTTTACTTCTATCACTATGGTTACATAGTTCATGCGCTTACTCAAATCTTGCCCATCCTGTGACCAGTGATACCATCCACTCTAACATCAAGAATTTCCTGCAGCTAGACCATTGTTCCTCAGCATGTTCAATGGCTTCTTCTCTACTGGGTAATGGTTTTGCTAGACAATCCTGAGGACCACTTAAGATTTATGATCATAAATTTAAAATGAGAACAATAATTGGGTGTTTTTCTCTAACCACATTCAGCTAGTTGGGGGCAAGTAGCTAGTGGATACAAATTTGGTTTTAAAGAAATCAATCTTTTGTTGTATGAGTACAAGTGATGGAGAGAAAAGCAAGGGAGTTAGATGGTCTTGTACTTCAGATTCTCTTAGCTAATCATCAGCAATGCCTCCTGCTTCCCTGGCAACCCACTGCTTGTATGCACGCACAGATACACACACACACACACACCCCCATAAACATCAAATAAACAAGCATTTACATAAATGAATATTCATAAGTTTGCTACATACTCAAGCGTACTATGTATAAGCTTCTTGAAGTTTTTTAACCATGTTAAGATGAACTCTCACAAAGGAGACAATACAGCGTATGCTGAAAAATCAAAATAGCTTTTGATCAGCTCAAGGAAACCTTAGACACCAGGTAACAGATACGAATTCAAGCATCCAAATATCACGCCTTATGAATAATTTCTGATGCAAAAATTGTCACAAAACCCTACTACTATTAAGAATCGAAGCATTAGTTAATCCAATTTGATGTGAGGTTAAGAAATATATAAATAAGTATGTTTTGATGGAAGAATATAAACTATAAATTTTAGAAGCTGATACACCATGTGTGGTGTAAACACAATTTGAGCACTGCATGTAGTTGCTAATGCTACAATATTATTCCTAAACTGTCTTTCTGATTAGTTTTTCACTTACTTAAATCATTCATGATCATTATGTTTTACTTAATTTATTTGAGAAAAAAGAAAGATGTGATGTGAATATTTTAGCATTACTAAGAAAAACGAAGTAACAATTCAGTCTTTCAAGTGCCTATTTATTGGTATAAACTTACACAAGTAGGAAAATCAAAGAATAACATATGTTGAAATATCTCCCAATTTATATTATCCTTTTTTTTGAAGTTGTTTCCCTCCTCCATACTCCCTGCCTATGATTTGGATATAAGAAAAAGAGAGAATACAATTAAGAAAGGATATATTGACTTAAGGGAATTGCTGACACACAAGAAGAGAATAGAGAGGTACCCCTTGAGGTCCCAAGAAGAAAAGATGATGGTGAAAGAGGTCGACCCACAACCTCATTTTTCCTTTCTGGAAAAATCTTAATGGGCATGGTAAATCTTAAGAACAGGAGAGAGGGAGAGAGGATAGTGACATATTTTATCCAGGATACCCTGGGAAGGCTGTAAGTCTCTAGAGCAGGAATCAGTCAATGCCTATGAAGGGTCAGATAGTAATTTTAGGCTTTCTGGCCCAGGTGGTCTCTGCCACAACTACTCAAACTTCGTCCTCCTAGCACAAAGGCAGCCATAGATAACATATAAATGAATGTGTGGCTGCGTTCAAATACAATACTTTTTCACATCAGGTGGCAGGCGGATTTGGCCTATAGGCTGTAGTTTGCACACCCTTGTTCTAACAGAAGACTTTTATGTGGCCACGTTCAACATGACATGTCAGAAATCATACAGGGTTGGCAGCAGGAAATGGTTAGAGAGATAGCCTAAGGTTGCCCTCTCCTCTGGCTCCCCTCCAATTGTGGGGACCCTAAAGAGGTTTAAATAGTTTTCTTAAACCCTCCTAAAGAGATACAGTGGACCTTCAGAAGAATATAGGATTGGCATAAAGAGAATGCTCTGAGTACCTATTTTATTATCGATGGCAAAAGGTGGTATCCATGTATTTCAATAGTACATGTCAGCACAATGCCCAAGCATCCATTGCCTCACCACAGCAATCACTAGTTCAAAGAATCTAAATAACTAGTCACACCAACAGCAGAGGTCAAAGAAAATAACTGGATTCCACAGACCTTGTATCCTCACACCACTATGGGGGCACATAAACCCCATATCATATTATCAGAAGGCATGTTGGCAAACAGCTGAGGATGACAGAAAAAACATTTGAGAAATTAAGTCATCCCAAAAAGAATACGTTTCCAAGTTAATTGGAATAAAAGGACTTAAATTGCTGGATATGAAGACTTTACTGTATTGCAAATGAACATAGTGAGGTGTGGATGGGAGGACATGGGGACTCTGTTTCACCCTACAGTGTTAAGACATTGAAAAGATCATATAATTACAGGATGTAAAGGCATGTAAAGGCACCCTTTTATTTGAATAGATAAGTATCAAAAATAAATACTTAACCCTACTACACATGATTTCACATAGAATATTTCTTGTTCCTAGAAAACTAATTTTGTGAACAAAAGATGTTAGTTCAATGGCTATACTGATTATTGTGTACCCTTCCTATATATCAAGAGAGAAAAAAATTCCCAATGCAATTTTCACCTTTAAGTCAAAGATTGTTACATGGCTTGAATTCTAATGGGAAGAGAAAAATCCAAGAAATAGTATGGTCCCACAGAAAAATGTTTTTTGTTTTTTGTTTTTTGTTTTTGTTTTTGTTTTTGTTTTTTTAATTGTACTTTAAATTCTAGGGTACATGTGCACAACATGCAGATTTGCTACATAAGTATACATGTGCCATATTGGTTTGCTGCACCCCTCAACTCATCATTTACATTAGGTATTTCTCCAAATGCTATCCCTCCACCAGCCCCTCACCCCTGAACCAGCCCTGGTGTGTGATGTTCCCTGCCTTGTGTCCATGTATTCTTATTGCTCAACTCCCATCTATGAGTGAGAGCATGCATTGTTTGGTTTTCTGTCCTAGTGATAGTTTGCTTAGAATGATGGTTTCCAGCTTCATCTATGTCCCTGCAAAGGACACAAACTCAACCTTTTTTTATGGCTGCATAGTATTTCATGGTGTATAAGTGCCATATTGTCTTAATCTAGTGTATCACTAGTGGACATTTGGGTTGGTTCCAAGTCTTTGCTATTGTGAATAGTGCCGCAATAAACATAGGTGTGCATGTGTCTTTATCGCAGAATGCTTTCTAATCCTTTAGGTGTATGCCCAGTAATGGGATTGCTGGGTCAAATGGTATTTCTAGTTCTAGATCCTTGAGGAATTGCCACACTGTCTTCCACAATGGTTGAACTAATTTACACTCCCACCAACAGTGTAAAAGTGTTCCTATTTCTCTACATCCTCTCCAGCACCTGTTGTTTCCTGACTTTTTAATGACCACCATTCCAACTGGCATGAGATGATATCTCACTGTGGTTTTGACTTGCATTTATCTGATGACAGTGATGATGGGCATTTTTGCACGTCTGTTACCTGCATAAATATCTTCCTTTGAAATGTGTCTGTTCATATTCTTTGTCCACTTTTTGATGGAGTTGTTTTTTTCTTGTAAATTTGTTAAGTTCTATGTAGATTCTGGATATTCGCCTTTTGTCGGACTGGTAGATTGCAAAAATTTTCTCCCATTCTGTAAGTTGCCTGTTCACTCTGATGATAGTTTCTTTTGCTGTGCAGAAGCTCTTTAGTTTAATTAGATCCCATTTGTCAATGTTGGCTTTTGTTGCCATTGCGTTTGGTGTTTTACTCAGAATTCTTTGCCCATGCCTGTGTCCTGAATGGTATTGCTTAGCTTTTCTTCTAGGGTTTTTATGGTGTTAGGTCTTACATTTAAGTCTTTAATCTATCTTGAGTTAATTTTTGCATATAGTGTAGGAAGGGATCTGGTTTCAGCTTTCTACATATGGCTAGCCAGTTTTCCCAGCACCATTTATTAAACAGGGAATCCTTTCCCCATTTCTTGTTTTTGTCACGTTTGTCAAAGATCAGATGGTTGTAGATATGTGGTGTTATTTCTGAGGCCTCTCTTCCATTCCATTGGTCTATATATCCTTTTTGGTACCAGTATGATGGTGTTTTAAGTTACTGTAGCCTTGTAGTATAGTTGGAAGTCAGGTAGCATAATGCCTCCAGCTTTATTCTTTTTGCTTAGGATGCTCTTGGCTATGCAGATTTTTTTTTTCTCCATATGAACTTTAAAGTAGTTTTTTCCAATTCTGTAAAGAAATTCAGTGGTAGCTTGATGGGGATAGCATTGAATCTATAAATTACTTTGGACAGTATGGCCATTTTCATGACAACATTTCTTCCTATCCATGAGCATGGAAAGTTCTTCCATTTGTTTGTATCCTCTTTTATTTCATTGAGCAAGGGTTTGTAGTTCTCCTTGAAGAGGTCCTTCACATCCCTTGTAAGTTGGATTCCTAGGTATTTTATTCTGTTTGCAGTAATTGTGAATGGGAGTTCACTCATGATTTGGCTCTCTGTTTGTCTCCTATTGGTGTATAGGAATGCTTGTGATTTTTGCACATTGATTTTGTATCCTGAGACTTTGCTGAAGTTGCTTATCTGCTTAAGGAGATTTGGGGCTGAGATGATGGGGTTTCTAAATATACAATCATGTCATCTGCAAACAGAGACAATTTCATTTCCTCTCTTCCTACCTGAATACACTTTATTTCTTTCTCTTGGCTGACTGCTGTGGCCAGAACTTCCAACACTATGTTGAATAGGAGGGGTGACAGAGGGCATCTTTGTCTTGTGCTGGTTTTCAAAGGGAATGCTTCCAGTTTTTGCCCATTCAATATGCTACTGGCTGTGGGTTTGTCATAAATAGCTCTTACTATTCTGAAATACATTCCTTCGGTACATAGTTTATTCAGAGTTTTTAGCATGAAGGGCTGTTGAATTTTGTCAAAGGCCTTTTCTACATCTATTGAGATAGTCATGTGGTTTTTGTCATTGGTTCTGTTTATGTGATGGATTATGTTTATTGATTTGCAAATGTCGAACCAGCCTTGCATCCCAGGGATGAAACCAACTTAATCGTGGTGGATAAACTTTTTGATGTGCTGCTGGTTTCAGTTTGCCAGTGTTTTATTGAGGATTTTTGCATCAATGTTCATCAGGCATATTGGTCTAAAATTCTCTTTTTTTGTTGTGTCTCTACCAGGCTTTGGTATCAGGATGATGCTAACTCATAAAATGAGTTAGGGAGGATTCCCTCTTTTTCTATTGACTGAAATAGTTTCAGAAGGAATGGTATCAGCTCCTCTTTGTGCCTCTGGTAGAATTTGACTGTGAATCCGTCTGGTCCTGGACTTTTTTTGGTTGGTAGGCTATTAATTACTGTCTCAATGTAAGAACCTGTTATTGATCTACTCAGAGATTCAACTTATTCCTTGTTTAGTCTTTGGAAGGTGTATGTGTCCAGGAATTTATCCATTTCTTCTGAATTTTCAGATTGATTTGCATAGAGATGTTTATAGTATTCTCTGATGGTAGCTTGTATTTCTGTGGGATCAATGGTGATATCCCCTTTATCATTTTTTATTGTGTCTATTTGCTTCTTCTCTCTTTTCTTCTTTATTAGTCTATTAACAGTCTATTTTGTTGATCTTTTCAAAAAATCATCTCCTGGATTCACTGATTTTTTGAAGGGTTTTTTTGTGTCTCTATTTCGGTTCTGCTCTGATCTCAGTTATTTCTTCCCTTCTGCTACCTTTTGAATTTGTTTGCTCTTGCTTCCCTAGTCCTTTTAATTGTGTGATGTTAGGGTGTCAATTTTAGATCTTTCCTGCATTCTTTTGTGGGCATTTAGTGCTATAAATTTCCCTCTACACACTGCTTTAAATGTCTCCCAGATATTCCAGTATGTTGTGTCTTTGTTCTCATTGGTTTCAAATAACATCTTTGTTTCTTATTTCATTTCATTATTTACCCTGTAGTCATTCAGGAGCAGGTTGTTCAGTTTTCATGTAGCTGTGTGGTTTTGAGAGAATTTATTAATCCTGAGTTCTAATTTGATTGCACTGTTGTCTTAGAGACAATTTGTTTTGATTTCTGTTCTTTTACATTTGCAGAGGAGTGTTTTACTTCCAAGTATGTGGTCAATTTTAGAATAAGTGTGATGTGGTGCTAATAAAAATGTATATTCTGTTGATTTCCAGTGGAGAGTTCTCTAGATATCTATTATGTCCACTTGGTCCAGAGCTGAGTTCAAGTCCTGGATCCCTTTACCATTATGTAGTGGCCCTCTTTGTCTCTTTTAATCTTTGTTGGTTTAAAGTCTGTTATATCAGACTAGGATTGCAACCCCTGCTTTTTTTTTTTTTTTTTTTTTCCTTCCATTTGCTCAGTAGATCTTCCTCCATCCTGTTATTTTAAGCCTATGTGTGACTTTGCACGTGACATGGGTCTCCTGAATACAGCACACTGATGGGTCTTGACTCTTTATACAATTTGCCAGTCTATGTCTTTTAATTGGGGCATTTAGCCCATTTATATTTAAGGTTAATGTTGTTATACGTGAATTTGATGCTGACATTATGATGCTAGCTGATTATTTTGCCCATTTATTGATGCAGTTTCTTCATAATGTCAATGATCTTTATGTTTTGGTAAGTTTTTGCAGTGGCTGGTACCAGTTGTTCCTTTCCATGTTTAGTGCTTCCTTCAGGAGCTCTTGTAAGGAAGGCCTGGTGGTGACAAAATCTCTCAGTATTTGCTTGTCTGTAAAGGATTTTATTTCTCCTTCACTTATGAAGCTTAGTTTGGCTGGATATGAAATTCTGGGTTGAAAATTCTTTTCTTTAAGAATGTTGAATATTGGCCCCCACTCTCTTCTGGCTTGTAGGGTTTCTGCTGAGAGAGCTGCTGTTAGTCTGATGGGCTTCTCTTTGTGGATAACCCAACCTTTCTCTCTGGCTGCCCTTAACATTTTTTCCTTTATTTTAACCTTTGTGTATCTGACAATTATGTGTCTTGGGGTTGCTCTTCTTGAGGAGTATCTTTGTGATGTTCTCTGTATTTCCTGAATTTGAATGTTGGCCTGCCTTGCTAGGTTAGGGAAGTTTTCCTGGATAATATCCTGAAGGGTGTTTTCCAACTTGGTTCAATTATCCGTGTCACTTTGCAGTACACCAATCAAATGTAGATTTGGTATTTTCACACAATTCCATATTTCTTGGAGCCTTTGTTCATTTCTTTTCACTCTTTTTTCTCTAATCTTGTCTTCTGTCTTTATTTTATTAATTTGATCTTCAATCATTGATATCTTTTCTTCCACTTGATTGAATCGGCTATTGAAGCTTGTGCATGCATCTCGAAGTTCTTGTGCCATGGTTTTCAGCTCCATCAGGTGATTTAAGGTCTTCTCTACACTGTTTATTCTAGTTAGCCATTCATCTAACCTCTTTTCAAGGTTTTTGGCTTCCTTGTGATGGGTTAGAATATGCTCATTTAGCTCGGAGAAGTTTGTTATTACTGACCTTCTGAAGCCTACTTCTGTTAACTTGTCAATCTCATTCTCCATCCAGTTTTGTTCTCTTGCTGGTGAGGAGCTGCAATCCTTTGGAGGAGAAGAGGTGCTCTGTTTTTTGGAATTTTCAGCTTTTCTGCTCTGGTTTCTCCCCATCTTTGTGATTTTATCTACCTTTGGTCTTTTATGTTGGTGACCTACAGATGGGGTTTAGGTGTGGATATCCTTTTTGTTGATGTTGATGTGATTCCTTTCTGTTTGCTAGTTTTCCTTCTAACAGTCAGACCCCTCAGCTGCAGGTCTGTTGGAGTTCGTTGTAGGTCCACTCCAGACCCTGTTTGCCTGGGTATATCACCAGAGGAGTCTGCAGTACAGCAAATATTGTTTCCCAAACCTTCCTCTGGAAGCTTCATCCTAGCGGGGCACCCACCGGTTTGAGATGTCTGTCAGTCCCTACTGGGAGGTATTTCCCAGTCAGGCTACACAAGGGTCAGGCTTCCACTTGAGAAGGCAGTCTATCCATTTTTGATGCTCAAATGCCATGCTGAGAGAACCACTGCTCTCTTCAGCACTGTCAGACAGGGACGTTTAAGTCTGCAGAAGCTGTTGCTGCCTTTTGTTCTACTATGCCCTGCCCCCAGAGGTGGAATCTATAGAGGCAGTAGGCCTTGCTGAGCTGCGGTGGACTCCACTCAGTTTGTGCTTCCAGGCCTTTTTGTTTACACTGTGAGCTACTCAAGCCTCAGCAGTGGCAGATACCAATCCCCCTATCCAGCTGCAGTGTCACAGGTGGATCTCAGACTGCTGCACTAGCAGTGAGCAAGTCTCTGTGAGTGTGGGACCCACCAAGCCAGGCATGAGAGGGGATCTCCTGGTCTGCCGGTTGCTAATACTGTGGAAATAGTGCAGTATTTGGTCAGGAGTGTACCGTTTCTCCAGATACAGTCTGTCATCACTTCCCTTGGCTAGGAAAGGGAAATCCCCCGACCCCTTGCACTTCCTGAGTGAGGTGACAACCCGTCCTGCTTCAGCTCACCCTCTGTAGGCTGCACCCACTGTTCAATCAGTACCAATGAGATGAACCAGGTACCTCAGTTGGAAATGCAGAAATCACCCATCTTCTGCATTGATCAAGGTGGGAGCTGCAGACCGGAGCTGTTCCTATTCAGCCATCTTGGAAGTGACTAGAAAAATGTTCTAAAAATTCAAATAGCTAGTTTTACTTGTAAGGTTAGAAATTTCCTTTACCTTACCTTTATATTAGTTTGTCTACTTCCAAATTTCAAATGATGAAATGCCAACTTGTGAATACTACAAATGACTAAACAGTTTTTAAGTATATGACTTTAATCCAAACTGAGTGATAAACAGAGAGATATGTTGACTTGGTAACAGTAGCTTTTCCATCCTAGGTAGATTTATTCTTCCTTTAAATTAAGAACCCCTGAAGACTATCCTATGTCATCTTTGTATCACAGTGGTGGTAGTTGGGAACAAAACACAGAGTTGATCCATATTATTCTAAAGGCAACTTTCCTCTAGCTGTTTATTGAAGTCACATGCCAGTTTCTAAAATATTATAACCAAAGACAGAAATTAAGTTCTATTTTGCCAGATGACAAAATATCAGTGACAGATAAGTACAAGAGTTTGGCATTATGGCAGGAGTTTAGAGTTAATTTTTTTTAATTAGTTATAAAGCATTTCTATTAGGATACTTCTTTAAAGCCTCAGTCAATGAGGTGAAAAGCCTTTCCAGAAACCCCATGCCTATTATTTTGTTACTACAATAAAGCTTTTGCAAAGGCCTCTGCAATTTTTTTTACATTAATAGAAGCCTCATTCTTGAAAACAGAAATTCTTGTCCAGTTTCTCTATGCTGTTCGAATATTGTGAAAAATGGAAAGAACAGGTCCTTAAAGTTACATGTAACTAACAGTATGTGAAAAAGCAGGGTTGAATGTTCAAAACAAAGTAGTAAATCAGATATTAAGAAGTAATACCATATTTAATTATAAAAATCTATATTTTTCCTGATAATTTCTCTCTAATTGAAGGTTAAGTAAGAGGTGTACAAGCATCCGGATTCTGATCTATGGATACTTTCAACATATTCATTAAATCTTACCACTGAATGAAGAATAATGACTGTATGTAAGATTTCCTTTTAATTAAGGATATAGTTAATTAAAAATACAAGAGCACTCTTTTTTTTTTTTTTTTTTTGAGACGGAGTCTTGCTCTGCCGCCCAGGCTGGAGTACAGTGGCCGGATCTCAGCTCACTGCAAGCTCCGCCTCCCGGGTTCACTCCATTCTCCTGCCTCAGCCTCCCGAGTAGCTGGGACTACAGGCGCCTGCCACCTCGCCCGGCTAGTTTTTTGTATTTTTAGTAGAGACGGGGTTTCACCGTGTTAGCCAGGATGGTCTCGATCTCCTGACCTCGTGATCCGCCCATCTCGGCCTCCCAAAGTGCTGGGATTACAGGCTTGAGCCACCGCGCCCGGCCAAGAGCACTCTTAAGACCTCTATTTCCTAATATTTATTCCTTTTAACTATTTAATTCCACAGAGTAAAATGTATCTAATCATGAGGAAAAAAGATCAATCATCAAACCTTTCTTTTTAAGGTTTGAATTTGGAATTTTCAAGCAACATTTTTTGTGAGATAAATAAAAACAAGTCAATGTACTTATACTTGTTATAGTTTATCCTTTCCTACTATCAAGGAGATAAGTAGATCTGTAATATTTCCCTCCTAAGAGAGTTTTTCAAGGAAGGAAAACAAAATCTTCTTGAAGTTAAGACTTTTTTTCTGATTTTTGAGAAATATTAGTATAATGAAGAGATTATTTTAAGTGTGATTAGTGGGGAGAGAAAGAACCAAATTTTTTAGAGGATTATGACCCTTCATACTGGGAAATAGGCTATTGGGAAGTAAATCAGAAGAAAAGGAGAAAAAACTAATGCAATCATTTTTTTTTTTTTTTTCTGAGACAGCAATCTTGCAGAGTTTCTCTAGGGATGTTTCACAATTTCTCACCTCTTCATATTTGCCAGTGGCAATAAAAGCCAAAAGAATGGATTGAGAAGGTGAGGAAGGAGTCAATCGTAGATTAGAGGAAGGTGAAGAGATGTCTAGTAGAGAAAGTAGCATTCACATTTCTACTATGATTTCCCTGAAGGGGCAATGCTGGCCTAGATGTGTTTGATACCAATATAACCTAAGTTCTAAGTTATTTTATAAAGAAAAGTAAAAGTTACAAAATATATTAAAGTATGAAATATTCCTATATATCCTTGCCTACTTCATATTGTGTGAATCAATAAAGATTAGGTATATTAGGAAATTGTTTTGTGCCTGAAACCAGTTCAAGTGTCAATTGGTGTATTTCATTTTGGTGTTTCTTTTTATTTAGTTACCAGAAAAAGAAAATCAAAAATATTTTTTAAAAAATCTAGATTATTTATATTGTTTTCTACTTATTCAGGGTTTCCATTAGTATACAGTAAATTTTATGATGTATGCTATTAACGATAAGTATTGAAACTCACTTCCTGGACTATCTTTATTCTTTGGTCTCAGATTGACTGCAGGAGTAATGTTGTCTGTAGATGTTTTTGGGTAGTTGTCTGTGAGATGGTCACGATCCTGTTGGTTAAAAATCTTTGAAAAAGGTTAATTAGGCAGGGTGAAAACATTAGTGCTAGGCATATTATTAGGAGATGGCTCAGTGAAAGTTAAATATTTTTTGTAAAATATATTTTGTAAAAGTTACAAAATATAAAATATAGTCACTACAATTTATGTATTTCATTTTGTTGTTTCTTTATTATTTAGTTACCAGAAAAAGAAAATCAAAAATATTTTTTTAAAAATCCAGATTATTTCTATTGTTTTCTACTTATTCAGAGTTTCCATTAGTATACAGTAAATTTTGTGACATATGCTATTAATTATAAGTATTGAAGCTCACTTCCTTGACTATCTTTAGTTATAATTGTTAAGAACAATTATTTACTAGACCCAAAATCACTCAAAGGCATCTTTTCTGTGTGTTTTGTGGAAGGAAAAGGGAGTGAAATCTTGATGTTATTGTACCTATTCAGCCTTAAAGTATATTCTTTCATTCATTTTATAGTAGTAAGTTTAGATAACAAATAGCAATTTAACCTTCTCAAATTTCTATTTCTTCATCTGTTAAAACCACTCGGAATGGTTATGCAGACTAAAGAAGTTAGTATACGTGAAGACACTTGAACCGGTTTCAGGCACAAAACAGGTTCCTAATATACCTAATCTTTACTGATTCATTAAGTGCCCACTATAAAGTAGGCAAGGATACATAGGAATATATCATACTCCAAATTTCTGAGGCACATTCATGACTAGGTCAGTAGCAGAACCTGAAGCTTGACCCAGTAACCTTGTTACATACTAGTATTCTGTCCCTAATGATGGTTTGTGAGAAGTCCTTTATGTACTTCCTACCTAGGCTATCAGGAGCCTTTCTACCAGAAACTTAGAACTATTACAGCACTAACTAGTCAGTGATACCAGCATCATCTGCAGCACATGAAGATTCTCGCTGGGCTAGAGGTCTGCATAAGGCACCCTGGCTCTAGTTCCACCATGTTTCTCTTCCCTGACCCATGGTGCTTCGCTATCATTCCAGTTATCACCTTGCTTTACTGCTTAGGGCAAAATTTCTAACAGGTCATAGGTAAGCCGCATAGGAAATAGGAGTCTCATAATTAATATGCCATAGAACAAAATGGCTGACCGATAATATCCTGCTATAGGAACTAGGGGAATAGGTAACCCATTTGCTAGATTTGTGTAACAAAGAGTGTAATTTTTGTGATGTATTTAAGGCAAAAATGTCCATATCTTCTTTAAAAGATTAGGCAACACAATAAAATAAATGTGTGTGTTATGTTAACATCATAAGGACATCTTGACACTTCTTTTCATTTTATGACAAGTGTTTTACAAGTTTCTCTCTAATGTTTTCATAAATCAGTAGCTAAGTATATAAAATCATGATTCTATATCTCTGGAAAAAATCACAGAAACCTTTCTTTAGGTGATTAACGTCAATATTTTCCAAGTTCATATATCTTAAATGTTAGCTTAAATGTTAAGCCATCAACCTCCTGACACTTCCAGCTTGCCCTATACATGACACAAGCATACTCCCACAATCAGAGACTTTTCTCATGGAATGAACTGAAGGGATATGGTTGGGCATTGACAGTATCTTGGTAGAGTAAGGAATGCTTGTAAGAGTTAAAGAAAGAGAAAAGAAACATGAAAAGCGGCTTTAACAGTCAAAGACAGGTTTATTTTGGAGAATAAATTTGAGAGGGGCTTCTGGTTGATTTTGATCAGGAGCAGTCTCTCTTACAAACTAAAGGTATTTAAGGGTTTAGAGGGTGGGGACTTATTGCAGGCTCGGAATGTTTCTGTGTGGAGAGTTTGATTGGAATGTCTCTGGTCAGAGGGCAGGTTATCTCAGGATTGGCATGTTTCTGGTCAGAGGGGGGTTTATCTCAGGGTTGGAATGTTTCTGGTCATGCTGACATTAGCCATTAGGCTGTTTTGGGACTGGATTTAGGTGGTTTTTAATCAAGGGGGAACTTAAAATGGTGGTGTTTGTCCACAATGGTGATGCTCCTGCTCTATCAATCCAGATCCTATAGTTATAAAAGGACAAGGGGCAGTGTGTTCTTTCTGGCAACTTCCTGCTGAGGTGGGGACAGAGAATTCTTTGATCTCAGATTGACTGTAGGAGTAACGTTGTCTGTAGATGTTTTTGGGTAGTTGTCTGTGAGATGGTCATGATCCTGTTGGTTAAAAATCTTTGAAAAAAGTTAATTAGGCAGGGTGAAAACATTAGTGTTAGGCATATTATTAGGAGATGGCCCAGGAATGGGATGACCCATGGTATGATTTTGTTCCAAAACCAAGAATCTATTTGGTTGTTTTGGTATGCTTTTGGCATTTTAGCCCTTTCTTTAAGTTTTTCAGCAGCGTTTCTTAATTGGCCCAACTGGATGACATAGAAGCAACATTCATGGCAATGTTCCTGCTCTGTCAATGCTAACGAGTCAAAAACATTTAAGATTGTTTGAATCTGTGTGACTGAGACGCAAGTAATGGAATAAGTACAGTCAAAAAGAACAGCACTGTTTGGACTCTAAATCTAGTCTTGGTAGCACTGGGCAAGTGAGGCTACTGGAACAATCAGAAACATGTGTCTGAAACCTGAGAACTGATGCGGGTAATACTTACACAGCATGAACAAGACTGAGATTGGTAACAGTAGAAAAATTGACATCTAGGAAGCAAGAAGAAAAGGGACCCCCTAAAAAGTAAGCATAAAGGTTGAAAGAGAGCCAGACTTTAGTGGCATTGAACTAATAGCATTATGCTAATTTTATAACATAGAATTTTTATTCAAATTAATTTTCCTTGAATATTATTAGATTGGGGCAAAGTACTTGTGACTTTTGCCATTGAAAGTAATAGCAAAAGCCATAATTACATTTGGACCAATAATAATTCAGAGATGTACCAAAGTTTATGGAATATTAAGTTTTAGGATATTAAGTTGCATCTATTGCTGATTTAAGAATGGCAATAAGATAAAATATACAGATTAATATTTACAAAAGTAGACATTGTTTCCGGAGATTCAGTTTTCTAGTACTGCTCAATATTCTTCCACTTTCAGAAACATTATCCTCAGGAGAGCCATAGAACAAATGTCAAAAACTTACAACTAGATTTTAACTTGATTTTATTTTACTTAAACAAGGTTTTCACCACTTGGAATTAACTAAAATCAAACCTAATTTTAAATACCACCTTAAATGCATTATTTTAGATCACTTGAAATTAACTAAAAAGAGAGAAGTTTGTATAAATGCCTACATAAAAAAAGAAAGCCTCAAATAATCTAAATGTATAGCTTAAGGCACCAGAAGAACAAACTAAGCCCAAAGTTAGCAGAGGGAAAGAAATAATAAATGTTAGAGCACAAATTAATCAAATAGAGAATTTAAAAAAAGAAAACTCAATAAAACTGAATACTTTTTTAAAAGATAAATAAAATCACCATAACTTTAGTTAGACTAAGAAAGAGGACTCAAATTCATAAAATCAGATATAAAAGAGGCAACATTACAACAGATGCCTGAGAAATACGAAGAATCATAAGAGACCATTATTAACAAACACATACCAACAAATTAGATAAACTGGAAGAAACAGGTAAATTCGTAGAAACACACAACCTACCAAAACTGAATCAAGAAGAAAAATAAAGTTGAACAGACCAATAACAAAGAAGGAGATTGAATTAGTAATTTAAAATTTTCCAAAAAAGAAAAGCATAGGACCAGATGGCTTCACAGCTGAATTCTATCAAACATTCAAAGAAAAATTAGTACTAACCCTTCTTAAATTCTTTCAAAAAATAAAAAAAGGAACACTTCAAAACTTATTTATGAGCGTATCCACCACAACTAAGTCAGCTTCATCCCTGGGATACAAAGCTGATTCAGCATATACAAATCAATAAATGTAATTCATCACATAAGCAGAACTAATGACAAAAACCACACGATTGTCTCAATAAATGAAGAAAAGGCCTTTGATAAAATTAAACATCACTTCATGTTAAAAACTCTCAATAAACTAGGTATTGATGGAGCATATCTCAAAATAATAAGAGCCATTTATGACCAACCCACAGTCAATATCATACTGAATGGGCAAAAGCTGGAAGCATTCCCTTTGGAAACTGGCATAAGACAAGGATGCCTTCTCTCACCATTCCTATTCAACATAGTATTGGAAGTTCTGGCCAGGGCAGAAAGAAATAAAGGTATTCGAATAGGAAGAGAGGAAGTCAAATTGTCTCTGTTTGCAGACAACATGATCCTATATTTAGAAAATCACATCATCTGAGCCCCAAATCTCCTTAAACTGATAGCAACTTCAGCAAAGTTTCAGGATACAAAATCAATGTGTAAAAATCAAAAACATTCCTATACACCAACAACAGAAAAGCAGAGAGCCAAATCATGAATGAACTCCCATTCACAATTGCTACAAAGAGAAAAAAACACCTAGGAATACAGCTAGCAAGGGATGTAAAGGACCTCTTCAAGGAGAACTACAAACCACTGCTCAAGGAAATCAGACAGGATATAAACATGGAAATATGCTCCATGCTTATGGATAGGAGGAGTCAATATTGTGAAAATGGCCATACTGCCCAAAGTAATTTACAGATTCAATGCTATTCCCATTAAACCACCATTGATGTTCTTCATAGAATTAGAAGTAGCTACTTTAAAATATGGAACCCAAAAGGAGCCTGAATAGCCAAGACAATCCTAAGCAAAAAGAACAAAGCTTGAGACATCATGCTACTCAACTTCAAACTATACTACATGGCTACAGTAACCAAAATAGCATGATACTGGTACCAAAACAGACACATAGACCAATGGAACAGAATAGAGATCTCAGAAATAAGACCACACACATCTACAACTATCTGATCTTCAACAAACCTGACCAAAACAATGAATGAGGAAAGGATTCCCTATTTAATAAATTATGCTGGAAAAATTGGCTAGCCATATGCAGAAAATTGAAACTGGACCCCTTCATTACACCTTATACAAAAATTAACTCAAGATGGATTAAAGACTTAAATGTAAAACTCCAAGCTATAAAAGCCCTAGAAGAAAATCTAGGCAATACCATTTAGGATATAGGCATGGGCAAAGATTTCATGATGAAAAAATCAAAAGCAATTGCAACAAAAGCAAAAATTGACAAATAGGACTTAACTAAAAAGCTTCTGCACAGCAAAAGAACAGCACTGTTTGGACTCTAAATCTAGTCTTGGTAGCACTGGGCAAGTGAGGCTACTGGAACAATCAGAAACATGTGTCTGAAACCTGACACATGAGTGAACAGAAAACCTATGAATGGGAGAACATTTTTATAATCTATCCATCTGACAAAGATCTAACATCTAGAATCTGTAGAAAATGTAAAGAAATTTACAAGAAAAAAAACATCAAAAAAATGGGCAAAAGGGCATGAACAGACACTTCTCAAAAGAAGACATTTATGTGGCCAATGAATATACGAAAAAAAGCTCAACATCACTGATCATTAGAAAAACGCAAATCAAAACCACCGTTAGATACCATCTCACACCAGTCAGAATGGCGATTATTAAAAAGTCAAGAAACAACAGATGCTGGCAAGGTTGTGGAGAAATAGGAACACTTTTAGACTGTTGGTAGGAATGTAAATTAGTTCATCCTTTGTGGAAGACAGTGTGGTAATTCCTCAAGGACCTAGAACCAGAAATACCATTCAAGCCAGCAATCCCATTACTGGGTATATACCCAAAGGAATATACATCATTCTATTATAAGGATGAATGGACGAGTATGTTCATTAAAGCACTATTCACAATAGCAAAGACATGGAATCAGCCCAAATGTCCATCAATGATAGACTGGATAAGAAAATGTGGTACATATACACCATGGAATACTATGCAGCCATAAAAAGGAAAAAGATTATGCCTTTTAGAGGGACATGGATACAGCTGGAAGTCATAATCCTCAGCAAACTAACACAGGAAAAGAAAACCAAACACTGCACATTCTCACTCATAAGTGGGAGCTGTACAATGAGAACACGTGGACACAGGGAAGGGAACAACACACACTGGGGCCTGAACAGAGGGTGGGAGAAGGGAGACCATCAGGATAAATAGCTAATGCATGTGGGGCTTAATAGCTAGGTGATGAGTTGATAGGTGCAGCAAACAACCATGGAACATATTTACCTATGTAACAAACCTGCCCATCCTGCACATGTATCCTGGAACTTAAAATAAAATAATTTTTTTTTTTTTTTTTTTTTTTTGAGACGGAGTCTGGCTCTGTCGCCCGGGCTGGAGTGCAGTGGCCAGATCTCAGCTCACTGCAAGCTCCGCCTCCCGGGTTTACGCCATTCTCCTGGCTCAGCCTCCCGAGTAGCTGGGACTACAGGCGCCCGCGCCCTCGCCCGGCTAGTTTTTTGTATTTTTAGTAGAGACAGGGTTTCACCGTGTTAGCCAGGATGGTCTCGATCTCCTGACCTCGTGATCCGCCCGTCTCGGCCTCCCAAAGTGCTGGGATTACAGGCTTGAGCCACCGCGCCCGGCCCTAAAATAAATTTTTAAAAAAAACTTTTTTATGAAGCTAGCATCACCTTTATACCAAAACTAGAAAAAGACAGCACAAGTAAATAAAGCTAAAGGCCAATATCCCTGATAAACATAGATGCAAAAATTCTCAATAAAATACTAACAAATCAAATTCAACAGCACATTAAAAGGATCATACATCATGACCAAGTGGTACCTATTCCTGGGATACAAGTATGGTTCAACTACACAAATCCATCAAGTGATACATTACACTAACAAAACAAAAGGGGGAAAAATCACCTCAGTAAATGAAGAAAAAGCATGTGAAAAGTTCAGTACTCATTCATGATTAAAACCCTTAACAAAATTGACATAGGAAGAACTTAACCTTAACACAACCAAGGCCTGCTAGTATAATCAATGGAGAAAAACTGAAAGCTTCTATCCAAGATTCGATACAAGACAAGTATGCCCACTCTCACCACTTCTGTTCAACATAGTACTGGAAGTCCCAAGCAGAGCAATTAGACAGAAAAAAAAAAAAAGAAATAAAAGTTATCTAAATCAGAAAAGAACAAGTAAAATTATCTTTGTTTGCAGTTGACATAATAATATATGCAGAAAACCTTAAAAACTCAACAGAAATTTTATTAGAACTAAGAGAAATTCAGTAAAGTTCCAGGGTACAAAATCAGGATACAAAAATCAGTAGCATTTCTTTCTTTTTCTTTTTGAAACAGTCTCACTCTGTCACTCAAGCTGGAGTACAGTAGTTCAGTGGAACGATCACGGCTCACTGCAACCTCTGCCTCCCGGATTCAAACAATTCTCTTCCCTCAGCCTCCCAAGTAGCTAGGATTCCAAGCATGTGCCAACATGCCCATGTAATTTTTGTAATTTTGGTAGAGATGGAGTTTCACCATGTTGGCCAGGCTGGTCTCGAACTCCTGGGTTCAAGTGATCCACCCACCTTGGCCTACCAAAGAGCTGGGATTATAGGTGTGAGCTGCCATGCCCAGCCAATCAATAGCATTTCTATACAATAATAACAAACTGCAGATATTAAGAAAATAATTCACTATAGCAACACAAATAATAAAATACTTAAGAATAAACTTAACAAAAGAAGTGAAATACTCATACAATGAAAATTATAAATTTCATTAATGAAGGAAATTAAAGAAGACACAGATGAATAGAAAGGCATCCATTGTTCATGGATTAGAATTAGTATTGTCAAAATTTCCACACCACCCAAAGTGGTCTACAGATTCAATGCACTCCCCATCAATATCGCAATACCATTTTCTATAGAAATAGAAAAAAAATATATAAAATTCAGAGGAAATCTATAGAGACCTGAATAATCAAAGCAGTCCTGAGTAAAGAAAACGAACCTGGAGGCATCAAACTTTTTGACTTCAAAATATGTTACAAAGCTACAGTAAAGTAATCAAAACACTATGGTGATGGCATAAAAACAGACATATAGAATAAGATAACAGAATAGAAAGCTTAGAAATAAATCCACTTAGTTACAATCAACTGATCTTTGACAAGGATGCCAAGAACACACAAGGGGAAAAGAATAGTCTCTTTAATAAATGGTGTTTGGAAAATTAGACAGCCACATGCAAAATAATGAAATTAGACCCTTATCCCAGAAAATATACAAAAATGTATTCAAAATGTATTAAAGGCTTAAAAGGAAGACAGGAAGCCATAAAACTATTAGAAGAAATGAGAGGAGAAAAAATTCTTGACATTGGTTTGGGCAATGATTTTTAAATTATAACACCAAAAGTATGAGCATCTAAAGCAAAAATAGACAAATGGGATTGCATCAAACTAAAAAGCTTCTGTAGAGCAAAGGAAACAATTAACAAAATTAAAGGTGGCCTATGAATGGGAGAATATATTTGCAAGCCATACCTCTGATAAGAGTTTAATATCCAAAATATATAAAGAGGGCTATGCACAGTGGCTCATGCTTATAAACCTAGTACTTTAAGAGGCCAAGGTGGTGGATCACTTGAGGCAAGGAGACCAAGACCAGCCTGGCCAACATGGTGAAATTCCAAGTCTACTAAAAATACAAAGATTAGCTGAGTGTGCTGGTACACACCTGTAATCCCAGCTACTCAGGAGAGTGAGGCACGAGAATTGCTTGAACTCGGGAATCCGAGGTTGCAATGAGACAAGATTGCACCACTGTACTCCAGCCTGGGTAACGGAGCAAGACTCTGTCTCAAAAATACATATATGTGTGTTTTTTATTAAAATATACATATATGCACATATTTTTATTAAATATATACATATTTTTATTAAAATATATACATATTTTTATTGAAATATATACATATGTGTGTGTATATATATGTGTGTGTGTATATATATACATAAATAAAAGGAGTTCACACAGCTCAGTAGCAAGAAAACAAATATCTAATCTTAAAATGGGCAAAGAACTAGAACAGACATTTCTCCAAAGATATACCAATGGCCAACAGATAATGAGAAGGGGCTCATCATCACCAATCATCAGGGAAATGCACGTCAAATGGAAGTGAGATATCATCTTACACCTGTTAAAGTGATTATTATCAAAAAGAAAAGATGTGTTCCAAGGATGTAGAGAATAGGGAACCCTTGTACGCTGTTGGTGGAAATGTAAATTGGTACAGCCATTATTAAAAAAACAGCACAAAGGTTCCACACAAAATTAAAAAGTACAACTACCTTATGACCCAGGAATCCTACTTCTGAGTATAAATATAAGGAAAATGAAATCAGCATCTTTAAGAGAGATCTCTACTCCATGTTCATTGCAGCATTATTCAAAATAACCAAGATATGGAATCAACCTAAGTGTCCATCTGTGAATGAATGGATAAAGAAAGTGTGGTATATATACACAATGGAATCTTACACAGTCTTTAAAAAGGAAAAAATCCTGACATTTGTGACAATATGGATGAATCCAGAAGCCACCATGCTAACTGAAATAAACCATACAGAAAAAGACAAATACTGCATGATCTCACTTATATATGGATTCTGAAACAATCAAACTCACAGAAATAGAAGGTAGAATGGTGATTTCCAGGTACTGGTAGTGGAAGGGGAAAATGAGGAAATGTGAGTGATAGGTCTGAAATTTCAGTTATGTAGGTCTCAGTTATGCAGGTTCTGGAGACCTTCCATATAGCAATGTGAATATTGTTAACAGCACTGTATTGTACACTTAAAATTTGCTAAGAGAGTAGACCTTACAATGTTCTCATTACACACACATGCGCACACACACACACACAAATCAATGATTAGGAAATTATTTAAATTAAAGACAGCATATTTTGTGAAAAGCTAGTTTATAATCCTAGCTATTGTATTCATTATTACATACCCCTAACATAGTCATTTGATCCAAACAACTTTTGCCTTTGTTTAATAAGAAACAATTATTTTGTTTCTTTTCCATTTTTGTTTCCATTTTTTCCTAATTCAGAAAGAAATTAAAATGGCACTGACACTGCAAAGTTAGCTATTGTTGGGATTGCAAATGTTGTTCTCCTAATCGATATCATACTTCAGGTCTGGGTGCCTAGCAGTTTTGTGACTAGAAAAAATATAAGGTAATAAAAGCATGCCAGAAATGTGCTAGCAGGAAGAAAGAGGAAAAAGACAATGAAGTCCTTTTTGAGAGATTCTTCAGGCTTATTATCTCTCATTGTAGTATCTCAGCAGCATAAATAACTGGTTTTCTTTTTTTGTTTAATGTTAAAGCTTCTAATATCCAGATATTAAATGAACTTAGTGATAATTTTAGTAGATTAGTTCTCATTTTTTCAGCCTTTTAGTTTAAGCCTGCTTATCAGTAATGGAAAAATAATGATTACTTTCTTCAGAGTGTTTTATGGTAACTTATCCACAGATATTAGATTAACAAAGCCATGTGAAGCACATAGTTCTTAAAGGCCATATTGAGCCAAAATTTATCTCACATTAAAAAAATCACAGTACTTGCCTTTCTGACCAATTCCTGATTATTTTCATGCCACAAGCTGACAATATTTAGTTTTCAATCAAATAAATTTAAGGTCATGCTTCTGACCATAAACATAAGTATTCTGTCTCCACATATTTTTATTACTTTGTTTAAAAATGTTTACTCCTATAGGGTTTTGTGTGTATGTACAAAAGCTAGAAGTTACAAAATCTAGTCAATTACAAAGCAGATTTACTTTCAAAAACTTCCCTAGATGCTAGAAATGACTAAATGCATGTCTGTAAAAGACTGAAAAAAAAAAAAAAATGGCAATGAGACAAGACTTTTTGCATTCCCTTGATTGCCTAAATTCTTCACTTTGGAGCTGATTATCCTGGCATCATGTAGACTGTAGACAGAATATTAGTATTCTGTCTATTCTAAATTTCCAGACAAATCACAGATCTCACAAATTGGCACTTGGACAATGTCTTCAAACTCCATGTTTCACTTTGAGATCCATCAATTTTGGGGCAACCTCTTCTTAAGTACACGGGAGAAGTAGAGTGAAAGAGGATATCCTACGAAAGGTGTCTCAAAGCTTCAGCAATCATAACTGAAGGAACATTCTAGATATTGCACTAAAAAATTCATTAAACTCTCCTAAGTCATTTTTCCCTTTAAAATAATCACTTCTGCTCTAAGAATCAAGAGGTTATTTAACTTTAATTTAGTCTTTATCAAAAAATATTCAAAGAGTTTGAAATGTCAAATACTTCTGAAAGCTTAACAAAAACAAGTTTTCACATATCCCTACCTCTTCACCTCTCCCATACAGAAACATCATCCTACTGACCATAGGCAACCATTTTCATGTTTATTGCCCATTTCTTGTTATTTATTTACTTTTCTATTACTAAATAATATATTTGTTGTCAGATCTTTGTTCATCAAGTCTAGCTATTATCCTTTTGCTTCCCATTATAGTAAGTGAAAATATCAGGTCCATTACAATCTATCTTGCCCTCCACTCATCTATCCACCATAATTTAATTTTTGCCTAATCTCTATTTATTCATGTATTGTTTGTATTACCACATATTTCTTCACCAAATAAGCATATTACAATTATGTGTCTTTTCCTGTCAACTCTTGTGGTAGTGTTTGTCTGGCAATTTTTTTTTTTAATTTTCATGGTACTTATTTTTGAACAATAGGCAGTTTTTCCTGAAACAGGACCATTTTTCCATAATAAGCTAAAAACACTTCTTGGGAAAATGTAATTAAAATAAAATCTCATCCTCGTCCTGAAAACTTCTTCACAAAGATAAAAAAGAAATAAAGCAATCTTATTATCTAACAAGCATTAAAACCAGAATGTGATGTGCATGATAGCATGATCCACTAAAGAGATTCCAAGAGCAGAAAGGGTTATCGCACTGTTATACAGCCAAATAGATATAACTCACATGCATATTCTCAGAGTAAACAATAACTAGTTCCTCAGTAAACGGACCTATCAGCACCATCTGCCATACATAGAATTAAGATTTGTAAATTTACTTAGTAACTGAATTGGCTTTATCCAAAGGAAAAATAAACTTCTCCTATCTTTATAACAGGAGGTAACTTAAGACCAAAGACCTGACTACCTTAAGTTCCTTCCCTCCCATACAACCTGGGAGATAGGGGCTCTATCTTCCTTGATGATTACATTTCAAAGAGATAGTTCCCAGGTTTTGAAGAAAAAAACATTCCTGGGTCATTAAGTGGGCAAGAGGCTCTTTTAGCTTTTGAAAAGATTTACATACATTTCAAAGATACAGAAATAAGTTACAATTACAGGTTTTGTAAAATAAATGCTCTAAGCAAAGGGAGGGGAGAGAAGTCTCTTTCCTTATTTTCAACAGGGAGAATTAAACCTTTTATTTTTAATTTGCATTTACCTTTACACACCCCATCGTGTGGTAGCAAACTCACAAAAGCCCTGCGGAATATTTTTAAAATTTTTAGAAAAGTAGAGGAATACTTCATATCTGTTGAACTTGGTACAAACTGCTAGATTGAGGAATTCAGAGTCTTAACATTTAATTGTACTGTATTCCTTAGGCGACGTCGTATCTTTGCAAAGCTGGGTCTTCAACAATCGCTATGATAAAAAGAAATTACTTGTGAAAATCAATGTGAGATATAAAAGGAGGAAGTCGCCTGTAATCCCAGCACTTTGGGAGACCAAGACCGGCGGATCACGAGGTCAGGAAATCGAGACCATCCTGGTTAACACTGTGAAACCCCGTCTCTACCAAAAATACAAAAAATTAGCCAGGTGTGGTTGCGGGCGCCTGTAGTACCAGCTACTCAGGAGGCTGAGGCAGGAGAATGGCGTGAACCCGGGAGGCGGAGCTTGCAGTGAGCCGAGATGGCGCCACTGCACTCCAGCCTGTGCGACAGAGCGAGACTCCGTCTCAAAAAAAAAAAAAAAAAAAAAAGGAGGAAGTCGATATCCAAACCAATTCCGAGGTTTAAGTTATGCAGTCTCCGGCAGGTACACACATTAGTAATTGTGACTATTTAATAATGAAATAAAAATATATTAATACATATACTTTATGAGTATTGTTTTCCCATAATGATCAAATTTTAGGAAATAAATATTTACTAATTTTTGGACCTATTTAGTTAATTAAAAAAAATGTTAGCCATTTCTTAGGTATTCCAGGAAAAAAAAAAAAAAAAAAAACAATTACGGAAACATTAAGTTTGCTGTGAACAAAGAAAATGTGGGAACCCCTGGACTAGTATCTAATGTCTGAAAAACTGCTGTACTAATTTATAGGGTTACAGTAAACTCACCCCAGTGTGTACGCCTTTTCTTCTTTTTTTTTTCTTTCAGACGGAATCTCCTCTGTCACCCACGCTGGAATGTAATGGCGTGATCTCGGTTTACTGCAACCTCCGCTTCCAGGTTCAAGCAAGTCTCCTGCCTCAGCCTCCTGAGCAGCTGGGATTACAGGCACCCGCCATCATGCCCGGCTAATTTTTGTATTTTTGTAGAGACGGGGTTTCACCATTTTGGCCAGGTTGGTTTTGAACTCCTGACTTCGGCCTCCCAAAGTGCTGGGATTACAGGCGTGAGCTGCCGCGCCTGGCCCTTTTCTTCATATTAAAGGCAGAAAGATATTTGCTCCCTCCCATCCTCTGAGAGTTAAGGTTATATTCATTAGAATGGGAATAATTTGAAGACGATCTTTTTACCTAGCAGGAAAAAAACACAAATCCAAGATGGCGCTTAACTAATGCTTTGTTTACCCCGCCCACTCCCAGCAGGGGTCGCTGCTCTATTGTCATGGGAATAACAAGGCTTATTATTCACATTTATATGTGCATGAGAGTGAATTTATGAAAAAAATAACTTTCCACCAAAATAGAAACATCCATCCAACAGAGCGTCAGACTACCTGGGCCTAGTAACTCACTGAAAATTGGGAAAATGCTCTCAAAACACATCCCTTCATAAACCAAATAGTTATTAATGTCTAAGTACAGCAGTTTTGTGACTGGTGAAGAGGGTGTGACATTGGAAAAGTCCAATCTTCAGTCCAATCTTCTAAGTATAGCCCATTGCATCTCCATTCTTGGTTATTTTATGTGTATACATTGTGTATCTGCAATGCAGCTAATTATTCAACCCATAAAGGGAAAATGATAAGGAAAGAAACAAGGAAAAGCAAAAAGGAATTAACCTGTATGCCATCAACTATTGACTGACTCTGTGCTCTTTTATAAATACTAGATTCATGAACCATTTCCAGGGAAGGTCATTCACTTTAACTGGAATAAAACACAATAGCGAAGTAATTTTCTTAATCTCCTGTATGAGTTTCCTTTCGTGCATCACATTTCTATCCCTCATTTCTTTTGTCTCATTTCATGTCTTCTATTATAGTGGTTTTAATATGCTTACTCCCCAGTCTTTTATTGGCCCACATTCAAACCATTTACTGTAGGTAATTAGCTTGAGTCTGTCTGAGCCTGTGTTATCTCAGCCTGCTCTGTTCACAGCAGTCTTTTATGAGTACCCTTCCTATATAAGAATTCAAAGCGGAAAAATAGGATCAATGTCTGTCGAGGACACTGTGGCTTAGTTTTTCAGTTTCTAGCAACTAATTGCTCTGTTATACTCATTTGATTAAAACCACAAATCCATTGACAGATATGCTGTTTAATGAAAAAACAATAGGCTAAGCCTGACTGAAATTTAAGAAGGGCTTCTATGTTAGTGAGTACCTGAATCCAAATTCAAATACCTAGCAACCACAGGATAAGCTACATAAAACTGACTTAGAGAAACTTTAAACAAATTGAAACCAAGTCAAAGATTTTGCATCCCCCTTAACTCTGACAGCTTTCACATTTCCCTCAGTTTGACTAAACTTTAGACTTGCTTTTTCCTGATTCTAGGCACCTGACGTCTCTTTTCCTAGAGCACTTACTCTGAAAAACTTGTAATTCATACCTTCCCTGCCCCTTTGAGATGTAAGTAATGGGAATGTCTTTCTCAAATAGCTAGGGGCCATCCCGTGAAAATTCAATCATCAAGGAAGGTAGTGCCCCTATTTCCCAGTTTTTGCAGAATAGGAGCCTAACTTCAGTGGGCCCCTCACTCTAAGTTGTAAAACTACCTCCTGTCTTGAAAAAAAAAAAAAAGTTTACTTTTTCTTGGATTAAAGCCAGCTGGTAAACACAGATGGCTTATGATCTTTCTCTTAACCTACCTCCTAAACACCTTACCTGCTTTTGTTTGAGCAGAGTTGAGTTCTGGTCTTCCTCTTCTATTGCGAATAACCTTGAATAAAGGCTTTCTTGTCTATTTAACTTTGCCTGATACAGTTTTTGCTTTGACACCCCATAGCTGGACAATATTATAAAAATTTTTAAAACTACCAGTTTTACTTTGTAGCTTTTTCTGGGACTGCTTCTGGGCTATCAGCCAGGTATTATTAAGCTGGAAAATAAGAATTCAAAAAGAACAAGCATTTCCATTTCCAATTTACATCAGAAAGTGATTCATATTGAAGATTATTAAATTGTCATATATATTCATGAGAGAAATAATGCTTGAAAATAAAAATTAAGCCAAGAAATTAAATTAAATATTTTGTCACTCTTGATTTTTCTCTAATTATTTCTTGAGAATATATATAGGTAATAGAGGAAAATGTTTAGTCTATATCTACATATGGCATTACATTATTCTGCTTTTACATGGTGTAATCCAATATCTATTCAATGAAGAAATTTTAAATGATGTTTGTACATTATCCTTTCTGTGAAATTATAGTCACTACATGCAATATTTGATGCTAGTTTATAGTTCACTGTTGACATAGGGACTGCTGATGGGTTTAGAATGCAAAAGCAACAGGTAAGTTACTGCCATTACTCAAAAAGAAGAAAGCAAGAAAGGTAGACTCGTGGGAAGGGAAGTTAGATGTTGAGTTCAGTTGCTGACAAATTGAGTTTATGATGCTTATGATTTACCCCAAAAGAGATGTCTGCTATGAGCAAAGATATGAGAAGACAGATTAGGCTTGGAATTGGGCATTTGGTAAGCATGAGGGGAGGAGGAGAATATTCTACAGAAGAGAGAACTTGGTCTTCAGATGGGAAAAAGATGAAAGAGAGAAGCAATTAATATACTCTAGAGAGCAGAGAGAAATTAATTGAGCAAGGCCCCAAAGAAGATGATCAGGAAGATTCATAATAGAATGAAAGGACTAGGTTAGTAGGTGACCCTGAAAAAGAAGGGACCTCTTTGCCATTGAGATGAGATGAAATAATAAATATATGTTAATTTGTAAATGGGAGGTAAAGTGGTGTAAATGAAAGATGAGAATGATCCTATTTAACAGTCTGTCTTTTCTCTCTGAAGTAAGAAGTAATACCATCCATGGCAAATAATATTAGGATGCAAAGCACCATAGAAGTTTCTGGATGTCTCCTCCATTATGGAGATAGCTCTAACTAAACCATTTTCAGCATAGAGCTGTGCAAGTCATTTGTGATCAGGCATTGCTTTGTAACATTATGTCAATTCATCACTTTCTTTTTTTTTTTTTTTTTTTTTGAGACGGAGTCTGGCTCTGTTGCCCAGGCTGGAGTGCAGTGGCCGGATCTCAGCTCACTGCAAGCCCCGCCTCCCGGGTTCACGCCATTCTCCTGCCTCAGCCTCCCGAGTAGCTGGGACTACAGGCGCCCGCCACCTCGCCCGGCTAATTTTTTTTGTATTTTAGTAGAGACGGGGTTTCACCGTGTTAGCCAGGATGGTCTCGATCTCCTGAACTCGTGATCCGCCCGTCTCGGCCTCCCAAAGTGCTGGGATTACAGGCTTGAGCCACCGCGCCCGGCCCATCACTTTCTAAATCACCAACACAGCTGTCACTGTCCTGCATAACAATCTCAGAGTTGGTGAGTCACTTTCATTGTGTGTTGTGGTGACAATTTGAACACTCTATATGGTATGTCTTCACTGCTTTATTGACTGTATGTAAGCACTGGTGGCAGGCGTGGAGTATATCTCTATAAAACTGGTGTTAAACTTGACTCTCTAAACACTTCCTCAATAAAGTACCTTGTGAAAAAATTGAATTGTTTCAATAAAATTGATTAATTCCATGTCTGCAGACATATCTTCTTTACTGTGCTTCACTTTATCATGCTTTGAGAGTTTTGCAGTTTTTACAGATTGAAGGTTTGTGACAAATCTGTGTTGCACACCTCTGTCAGTGCCATTTTTCCAACAGCATAGGTTCCCTTTGTGTCTCTGTGCCACATTTTGGTAATTCTCACAATATTTCAAAATTCTTAATTATTATCTGTTCTGGTGATCTGTAGTCAGTGCTCTTTGACATGACTATTAAAATTGTTTTGATGTGCCATGAACCATACAACTTTAAGATGGCTAACAATAAACAAATACTGTGTGTGTTCTGACTGCTCCATGACAGGGCGTTCCCCCGTCTCTCTCCCTCTCCTTAGGTCTCTCTATTCTCTGAGACACAACAATATTGAAAATAGGCCAATTAATAACCCTACAATGGCCTCTATGTGTTCAGGTGAAAAGAAGTCACACATCTCTCACTTTAAGTCAAGAGCTAGAAATGTTTGAGCTTCATGAAAAATGCATGTCAACAAGTGAGATAAGCTGAAAGCTAAGCCTCCTGCACCAAACAGCCAAGTAGTCAGTGCAAAAAGAAATAACTTTTGAAAGAAATTAAAAGTGCTACTCCAGTGAACACACAAATGATAAGAAAGCAAAACAGACTCATTAATGATATGGAGAAAGTTTGAGTGTTCTAGATAGAAGATCAAACCAGCCACAACAGTCCCTTAAGCCAAAGCCTAATCCAGGGCAAGGCTCAAACCCTCTTTAATTCTGTGAAGGTTAAGAGAGGTGAGGAAACTACAGAAGAAATGTTTGAAGGTAACAGATATTGTTTAATGAGGTTTAAAGAAATAAGCCAACTTCCTACATAAAAATGCAATATGTAGCAGCAAGTGTGTAGAAGCTGCAGCAAGCTACTCACATCTAGCTAAGATCACTGATGAAAGTGGCTAAACTAAACAACAGATTTTCTTTTTCTTTGTTTAACATCTAATAATTCATTTTTTATTCCAATAGGTTTTTTGGAATCAGATGGTGTTTGGTTACATGAATAAGTTCCTTAGTGGTGATTTTGGAGATTTTGTACATCCATCACCCGAACAAACTACACTGTACCCAATGTGTAGTCTTTTTTCCCTCACTCCTCTCCTACTCTTTCCCCCAGGTCTGCAAAGTCCATTGTATCATTCTTATGCCTTTGCGTCCTTATAGCTTAGCTCCCACTTATGAGTAAGAACATATAATGTTTGGTTTTTCCATTCCTGAGTTACTTTACTTAGAACAATGGTTTCCAATTCCATTCAGGTTGCTGCAAATGCCATTATTTTATTCCTCGTTATGGCTAAGTATATTCCATGGTATGTATATACCACAATTTTCTTAACCACTCATTGATTTATGGGCATTTGGGCTGGTTTCATGATTTTGCAACTGAGAACTGTGCTGCTATAAACATGTATCTACAACTATCTTTTATGTATAATGACTTCTTTTCTTCTGGGTAGATATCCAGAAATGGGATTGCTGAATCAAACAGTAGTTCTAATTTTAGTTCTTTAAGAAATATCTACACTGTTTTCCATAGTGGTTGTACTAGTTTACCTTCCCACCAGCAGTGTAAAAATGATCCCTTTTCACTGTATCTATGCCAACATCTATTATTTTTTATTTTTTGATTATGGCCACTCTCGCCAGAGTAAGGTGAATGTTATTTGCATTTCCCTGATTATGAATGATGTCGAGCATTTTTTCAAATGCTTATTGGCCATTTCTATATCTTCTTTTGAGAATTGTCTGTTCATGTCTTTAGCCCACTTTTTAATGGAATTGTTTGTTTTATCTTACTGATTTGTTTGAGTTCTTTGCAGATTCTGGATATTATTCATTTGTCAAAGGTATAGATTGCAAAAATTTTTCCCACTCTGTGGGTTGCCTATTTACTCTGCTGATTGTTTCTTTTGGTGTGCAGAAGATTTTTAGTTTACTAACATCCTATTTATTTATCTTTGTTATTGTTACATTTTGATTTTGGGTTCTTGGTCATAAGGTCTTTGCCTAAGTCAATGTCTGGAAGGGTTTTTCCAATATTATCTTCTAGGATTTTTACAGTTTCAGGTCTTCGATTTAGGTCCCTGATCCATTTGAGTTGAATTTTTTTAGAAAGATGCGGATCCAGTTCAGTCTTCTACATCTGGCTTGCCAATTATCTCAACACCATTTGTTGAATAGGTTGTCCTTTCCCCACTTTATGTTTCTGTTTGCTTTGTTGAAGATCAGTTGACTGTTATTTGGCTTTATGGGTTCTCTATTCTGTTTCATTGGTCCATGTGTCTATTTTTATAACAGTACCATGTAGTTTTGGTGACTATGGCCTTATAGTATAATTTGAAGTCAGGTAATGGGATGCCTCCGGATTTGTTATTTTTGCTTAGTCTTGCTTTGTCTATGCAAGATCTTTTTTGGTTCCATATGAATTTTAAGATTGTGTTTTCTAGTTATGTGAAGAATAATGGTGGTATTTTAATGGAAATTGCTTTGGATTTGTAGATTGCTTTTGGCAGTATGGTCATTTTCACAATATTGATTCTACCCATCCATGAGCATAGGATGTGTCTCCATTTGTTAGTGTCATCTGTGACTTCTTTCAGCAATGTTTTGTAGTTTTCCTTGGAGAAGTGTTTCACCTCCTTTGTTAGGTACACTCCTAAGTATTTTGGGGTTTTTTTGCAGCTATTGCAAAAGGGGTTGAGTTCTTGATTTGATTCTTAGCTTGATTGCTGTTGATATATAGCTGAGCTACGGATTTGTGAACATTTATTTTGTATCCTGAAACTTTGCTGAATTAATTTATCAGTTCCAGGAGCTTTATGGAGGAGTCTTTAGGATTTTCTATGTATACAATTCTATCATCAGTAAACAGTAACAGTTTGACTTCCTCTTTACCGATTTTTGTACCCTTTATTTCTTTCTCTTGTCTGATTGCTCTGGCTAGGATTTCCAGTACCATATTGAATAGAAGTGCTGAGAGTCGGCATCCTCATCTTGTTCCAGTTCTCAGGAGGAATGCTTTCAACTTTTCCCTATTCAATGTAATGTTGGCTGTAGGTTTGTCATATCTGGCTTTTATTACATTTAGATAAAACAACAGATTTTCAGTGTAGACAAAACAGCCTTCTATTGAAAAAGATGTCATCTAAGACTGTGCTAGCTATAAAGAAGTCAATGCCTAGCTTCAAAATTTCAAAAGGAAGGCTGACCCTCCTCTTAGAGGTAGCCGGCATCTTTAAATTGAAGCCAATGCTCATTTACCTTTCTGAACATCTTAAGGTCTTAAAGAATTATGCTAAATCTACTCTGCTTGTGCTCTACAAATGGCACAACAAAGCCTGAATGACAACACATAAACAGAAAAAGTTCTTGGTTTACTGAATATTTTAACTTCATTGTTGAAACCTACTGTTCAGAAAAAAAAAAAATTTCCTTTCAAAATGTTACTGCTCATTGACAATGCACCAAGTCACCCAAGGGCTCTAATGGAGTCACCTCCATGAATGATTTTGAGAGGTTCAAGATTTCAGTGAACGAAGCAACTACAGATGTGGTAGAAAGAGCAAAAGAATTAGAATTAGAAATGGAGCCTGAAGATGTGACTGAATTTCTATAATTTCATGATTAAACTTGAAGGAATAGGAGTTGCTTCTTATGGACAAGCAAAGAAAGTGATTTCTTGAGATGGATCTACTCCTGGTGAAGATGCTTTCAACACTTGTTGAGATGATAACAAAGGATTTAGAATATTTCATAAATGTAGTTGGTAAAATAGCAGCAGCGGGGAGTCAGAGGATTGACTTTAATTTTGAAAGTAGTCCTACCATGTGTGAAATGCTTATCAAACAGCATCACATGCTGCAGAGAAATATTTCCTGAAACAGTCAATCAATGTAGCAAACTTGATTGTTGTCTTGTTTTATGAAAGTGTCACAGCAACCCCCGCCTTCAGCAACTAACCACCACCTTAATTATTCAGCAGCCATCAACACTGAGGCAAGAACCTATCAAAAAGACTGCAACTCGCTGAGGGCTCAGATGGTTCTTACTATTATTTTAACAATAAACTATTTTTAATTAAGTTTACCAACTTTTAGAAATAATACTGCACTTTTAGTAGACTACGGTGTAGTGTAAACATTAACTTTTATAGGCACTGGGAAACCAAAAACACTTGTGTGCCTTGCTTTATCACAGTATTTGCTTTGTTGCAGTGATCTGGAACCAGACCCACAGTATCTCTGAGGTATGCCTGTATTTACAGAAATCCATGGGCCTCTGAGAATAAATATTGACAGAGTACCTCTCTTTATCTATCTCCCTTTGCTCATTTTTGGAGCTCACAATAGTTCTTTGCATTAAGTAAAGGGTCAATAAATGTTTCTGGAAGATGACTGTATTGTCTTTGACTTTTTGTTTATATCTTGTATTGCTTTACTTTTAAACTTTTCACATATTTATGCTTTATTTCCCCAATTAGATTTTACGTTTTTGAGGAGAGTAATTCTAGTTACAACATCCCATATTAAATAAAGCCTGAATTGACTTAAAAAGAAAACTTTGGGAGAGGCATTTTGTAAGAAAGTCACATTACATAATTCATCCCATGGCTAGCCAAAAATGGTTTGAGACTTATAAGCACAATTGAAATATTTTAATAGAAATTATATAATAAGTATAAGAACATATCAATTTTTTCAGATTTGATTTTTAAATTTTATGTTGAAGCAGTCTTACTGATATTCATGGGAGAAAATGCTAGTATTAATAGTAGAACATGTTAATATTTTTAGTATGTACAGAATTCATGCTCATCAGTGAGAAGACAATCTTGTAAAAATTTTGAAGTTTTTTATTTGTTAGTACATTTTTCCAAATGTACTACGGATGACAATATAAATAGCTATTCGGTATCTTAAAATAAACTACAGAATAGTACAAAAATTTGCTTTTGGTCGATATCTGCAGTGAAACTTGTGAAATGAGAAATGTGCTATTCTATTTCCAACCTAGAAAGGAACTGAAAATAGTGAAAGCGGCATCCACAAAATAATTCTCATTCGTTACTAGTTTTTCTTTTAGCTGCAAATCTTTCTAATGATCTGCAATGAGAAAAGAATTCTTGCAAAATTAGTAGGAGTATGGGAAGAAAGAAAATGAACAAATGCAAATGCTAATGCAGTTTTTACTCCAGGAACGGGAAAAAAGTTCAGGAAACAAAGCACCTCACTGTCTTAGTATTATAAAAAGCAACACCGCCACCTTCTGGTAAAAATAGAAATTGCAATCCCAGAAAGACTATGAAAGGACATTATAACACATATTTTTTCTTTTTTCTTTTTTCTTTCTTCTTTTTTTTTATTTGTTGAAGGTCCAAAACTTAGTGAAGATTTTCTTTTCTTGAAAATATCACATTTTTATGTCTAGGGCCTCAAATTTGTTCAATTGCTTAATTAAATGTGATTTTTAGGATTAAAAGAGATACTGTATGATATCCATGACTAAAAGTTGCGGGTTATGTTCCTTTTAACCTACAAAGTGAACTTCAGCATATACTAGTGAAAAGAGAAAGCCTGAACTTTGGAACCGCAGATACCTGGATTCAAGTTCTACCTCTGATTCTACCTTTGTGGCCTTGACAAATTAATTTCCCCGGGTTTCAGTTGTTTCACATGCAAAACAATAGTGATGTCGTGAACATAAAATGTGTGATACATCTAGTACATTTTGTCAAACCGAGTAGATAAGCAATAACTGATAACTACCTCATTTTCATTAGAATTACCTGATTTCTGCTATGCTTTTTTTGAAAGTGTTTTCATAGATAATGTTATTCAACATGGTTTTGCTGCTTATAATTAATTAATTTTCAGACCTTCAAATAATCTGTCAAAGATACCTGGTAGCTGGGTGTGGTGGAGCATACCTGTAGTCCTAGCTATTGGTGAGGCGTAGGCAGGTGGATTGTTTGAGCCCAGGAGTTCTAGTCTGCAGTGAACTATGAGGGTGCCACTGCACTCCAGATTGGGTTTTAAAGTGAGACCATGTCTCAATAAATAAAGACATATGGTAATTATCAATATGTTATTTGCTTATATAAAAGGAAAGCCAATAAGAGATTTATTTAATCTTACCAGGCCCCAAACAGGATGTATATAGGACAAGGAAAAGAGAGGGAAGAAGGACAAAATTTGAAAATATCTGATATTGTGATTTATGTTCCACTTCCTTGGGTAAGCTTTGCTGACAACAGTCAAGAGACCAATCAAAATATTGTGTCATTGTGCAGCCAGATGGATCAGTTGTTTCCATATTATTAGAAAGATTTCAAGAATATAGCTGCAGAGCATGTCCTAGGATGTCTTTTTTTTTTTTATGTCTGAGTGTCTTTAGCACCTGTACCTTAGTTATGCCAAATCTGCCCCATTTTCCTTATCAGAATTTCTCATATTACTATCACCATATGTTGCCTGTACTCTGCCAAATTACTTCTGGATCTATTCATGAAATATCCAGTAGTGTTGTGTTCATACTATTACTGAAGTAGCTCACGAATGCAGAGAAAGAGGGAATTTACCAAGCGATATTCTCTGATTTGTTGTTGTGGTTATTTCTGAAAGGAAGAACTCTGGGCAAAATTTAAAAACAAAAATTTCTCTTCCCTGCTTCCCAATTTTCTGACACCCTTTCTTCCCCAATTAACCTCATCCAACCCAAAGAACACATGCTTCCATATTTTCAGATGAAGCCTGAGTAATGTCTCAACCTCAAATTACCCCATTATTTTTCATGTCTCTTTTACTTTCAAAACTAAATGTTTACTCTCTGAGACTAAAGTCAGAAATAAGAAATCTTGATTAAATCACTGACAACAAAGAGTGAGTCATGTCTCCCTCCCGCACTGCATCTTCTTCAATGCGATAGCTTATATTCAGCGGTTTCCAACCCTAACTTAACTTTAGAATCATCTGGTAAATTTTTAACAAGTTAATTTAATTTGTTCTGGATGGAGCTTGAACATTGTTAATTTTAAAAATTCCACGAGTGACTTCAATTGTAGCCATTGTTGCCAACCCTCAACCTAAACCCTAGTTAATAAATTTCACGAGGTAAGGAATAGGTTTTTTCATAGGTTTGGAAGGGAAAATTGTACTAAAATTATGTTTGTTTTCTCTGTATAAGTAAAGCAAGAATACAAAGATAGTAAAGTAACTGAAAGAGGTGGAACTGATAGGATTCAATCTATAAAGGGCCTTATTTTTATCCCATTGCTATCTTCAAGTATATTTTGTAGGATCTGCCTTCCCCACTTTCTTGACAACAGTCTAAAATTTCATAGCCATATGGCAATTTTAGGCAATAGAAAAGACTCATTTCTCTTATACCCCCAAATTAGAACTCACTCATGTAAAAGGTACCAATAAGGGAAGAGAGGGTAGTTCTTCATTAGTCCATTTTGTTCTCTGTGCTCTTTGCATCAGGGAAGGGATGAAAGAAATACAGGAAGAGGGGCAAAATCCTTACATGACCAGGGCCTACACCATCTTCTCTTGGCTGACACTGGCTGACTTCCATGCCCTCCATTACAGCATGGCTTCAAAGACCGCTTCATTTATAAGGTGCAATATTAGGTCCATGTTTACCTCTGAACTGATCAATTCCCAGACAGATTGACGCTCCCTTGAGCTGACTTCTTACAGAACTATCCTCCCTTGTTCCTTACTTTAGTAGGAAGGACCTCACAGCAAGGAGCCCCTGAGGCAGAGTTCCATCAAGTATAGTAATGCCTCATGGCATCTTATTGCATGGGAAATTCTCATCCTCAGATGTTAGGAATGCAGCTATTCCTGTAAGACTCCCTCTCTTTGCATTGGGGGCCCTAGGCTTAAAACAGTAACCCATTTCCAAGTTCCTTTACACCTCAACATACTGAGGTTCATACTCCATTCTGGTTGGACTGCAATTCAACAAGCATCCAACTACAAATATTTTATCAGTCTCCTCTCTTACACCTTCATCACTAGGACTTTCTCATTCAACTTAGTGGAACCGATCAACAGCTGTTTGTTTTTTAAATAGCTTAGTTTTTTAAAATCATTGTTTCTAATATTATGTTCTAAAATTTTCAAATCAGTGTTATTAGGGAAAAAATACATATCACAAAATACACCATTTTTAAGTACACAGTTCAATGATTTAAAAAAAGACACTAACATTGCCATCACTGCTGTGCCCTTCTCCAATCAAGCGTTAGCCATATCGCCAGAGAGCTCTAGTTTTTTTGTTTGTTTTTTTGTTTTTATAAAAAATAGTTTTTAGAAAGCAACATCTGTCTGCTTACATGTGCTCATTACTGCTGGATTACCAGTATCTCCAACCTTTTTGACAAACATAATCTATTCCATCTCTTCATGTGCTTATTTGCCATGTGTGTCTCTTCTTTGGATAAATGTCTATTCAGATGCTTTGCCCGTGTATTCATTGGCCCATTTATCTTTTTATTGTTGAGTTGTAACAGTTCTTTATATATTCTGGATGCAAATGAGTCCCTTATCAGATATATTATTTGAAAATATTTTCTCCTATTTTTGGGTTACCTTTTTATTTTTATGATATTTTTTACAGTATAAAGTGTTTAATGTTAAGTCAAATGTTTCCATTTTTAATTTTGTCACTGTGCTTTTGGTGTCATATCTAAGAAACCATTGTCTAACCCAAGATCACCTAGATTTACCTTTTTTTCCTTCTAAATATTTTAGAAGAAATATTTACAAACTTTAGCTCTTACATTTAAACTTATGTTCTATTTTGAATTTAGTTTCATATAGATGTGAGGTAGGGGTCTAACTGCATTTTTGCATATGGATAAATTATCATTTAAATCAGTTAAGATAAATATGAGAAAATACATATATAATCTTTCATATTCACCCATGTACTTACCTTTTCTAGTGTTTTTTATTTGTTAATGTGAATTAGTTACAATGTGAATTAGTTGCAATCCAGCGTCATTTCTTTTTAGTCTTTTCAGCACGTCATTCTATTTCTTTCGGAACTTACTTGAGTGTTTCTTGTAAGGCAGGTTTGATAGGAGGAAATTC
Source organism: Papio anubis (assembly GCF_008728515.1). NCBI lineage: Eukaryota > Metazoa > Chordata > Mammalia > Primates > Cercopithecidae > Papio > Papio anubis. Next base: position 95,045,044 of record NC_044980.1, read on the forward strand.
TTTCATTCTTAGTTTATCTAGGAATGTCATTTCACCCTCACTTTTGAAGCATATAGTTGCTAAATATATATTTTATAATGATTTTTTTTTTCTTTCAATACTTTGATTCTGTCATTCCCCCCTACCTTCTAGCCTTGATTATTTTTGAAGAGAAGTCAGCCATTAGTTGCATTGTTTTCCTCCTGTGCATGTTGACTGGGTTTCCATTTGCTGTTTTCAAAATGTTCTTTTTCAATAGTTTGAATAAGATGTGTGTAGCTATGAATCTCTCTGTGTTCACCCTACATTGGACTTTGATGATCTTCTTGGCTATGTAATTTAAAATTTTCAGCAAATTGGGAAGCTTTTAGCCATTACTTCTTAAAATATTTTCTGTAGCTTTATTTCCCTCTATGATTCCTATTACCTTGTATATTGGTATGTGTGATGGTTTCCCATAGTTGCTGAGGCTCTTATTTTTACTTATTCTTCTTATTTTCTAGTCCTCAGATAGAATAATTGTGAGATCTTCAAGCTTGCTGATTATTTCATCTGACATTTCTAATCTGATGTTGTTTCCCCAGTGAATTTCTCATTCATTACAGTTATTATACTTTTCAATTCCAAAATTCCCTTTTCTTTTCTAAAATTATTCCTTATTAATATTCTCTTTGAGGTATTTTTATCATAATTTCATATAACTCTTTAACATGGTTTCTTCAGTTATTTGGGCATTTTGTAATAATTGTATTGAAGTCTTGGCAAGCTAAGGCTAATATCTGCTCCCTTTCAAGACAGGTTTCATTATTTTCCCTGAGTACAAATTATTTTCAGTATTTCTGCACATACACTGTAAAAACCTGAATGATGGAATGAGAGGTTCATCAAATCCTCTCCTAAAATGCAGCAATACAACAATACTATACAAAATTGTCAAAAACAACCACTTAAGGTTCTGGAAATCAAGCACAGGCATATGACAGACTGGGAAATATTTACTCACCAAAAAAACTTGCTAAATCTTGTATAAGAAAAGCGGACCATGCATGGTGGCTCATGTCTGTAATCCCACCAGCTTGGGTGGCCGAGACGGGTAGTGTGATGAGTATGGGTGATGATCTTCTGCTTTCGATGCTTCAAAATTTTTTGTTTGAATCCAGACACTGAAGAAAATATACTGTAGCAAACTTTGAATTTGTTTTCCCCTCTGGATGAGTCCAGAGATCCCTGTTAAATTTCTTGATACTCTGATAGCACTGCATGTTTTAACCAGCATCTCAACCTCAGACTAGCTGCAACACTGGCCACTGAGATTGTCAGTGACTGAGAAAATGCCCATGGACCTTGAATTTCACTGTATTCCACTCCAAGCCAAGACAGGCTCCTCTACCTGCAAAACTACTGGTTTTCACAGTCTGGGACTCTTATAGTACCACCACGATGATGAAGCTGGTGAAGGAACAAGAGCATCCCCAGGCTAAAATACATCAGAAACTCCTATCTTTTATTTCCCCCTCAAGACAGGGTCTCACTCTGTCATCCAGTCTAGAGTGCAGTGGTAATCACAGCTCTCTGCAGCCTGGACTACCCAGACTCAAGTGATCCTTCTACCTCAGCCTCCCAAGTAGCTGGGACCACAGATATGGGCAATATCCTCGACTAATTTTTCATAGTATTTGTAGAGACAAGGTCTCCCTATGTTGCCCAGGCTGGCCTCAGACTCTTGGGCTCAAGTGATCTTCCTGTCTCGGCCACCCAGTCTGGTGGGATTACAGACACGAGCCACCATGCAGGGTCCGCTTTTCTTATACAAGATTTGGTAGGTTTTTTTGATAAATAAATATTTCCCAGTCTGTCATATGCCTGTGCTTGATTTCCAGAACCTTAAGTGGTTGTTTTTGACAATTTTGTATAGTTTTGTTGTATTGCTGCATTTTAGGAGAGGATTTGATGAACCTCTCATTCCGTCATTCCAGTAGATCATGTTTTTACAGTGTATGTGCAGAAATACTGAAACTAATTTGTACACTTATAAGGTGTATAAGACAGAATTCTAAAGCTGCTTCTTCCCCAACATTCTATACCTTGGGCTATTCAAAGAAGCTCTTAACTGGATACTGTGGTCAAGAGACTTTGTAAATGTAATTAAGATGGTGAATCTTAAAGCAGAGAGTTTATCACGAGTTGTCCAGGTTGGCCCAATCTAATTACTTGAGCTCTTAAAAGCAGATCATTTTATCCAGCTAGAGTCATAAAAGCAGCAGCAAAAGAGAGCAGAAAAGATGAGACACAGGGGAAGTCAGAGAGATTCAAATCTTGAGAAGGAGTACACACGTCATTGCTGGTTTTGAAGATGGAGGAAGTCCGGGGAGGTGCATAAACCAGGAAATGTGGATGTTCTCTAGGGCCCAAGAACAATCTCCAAACACTATTGCAAAAAAAAAAAAAAACAAACAAACAAAAAAACACACACACACACACACAAAACAGGGACCTAAGTCCTACATTGCTATGTGTATTAGTCTGTTTTCACACTGCTATAAAGCACTACCTGAGACTGAGTAATTTATGAAGAAAAGAGCTTTAATTGACACACAGTTTGACAGGCTTCACAGAAACCATGACTGGGAGGTCTCAGAAAACTTACAATCATGGCAGAAGGTGAAGAGCAAGCAAGCATGTTTTGCCGTGGTGGAGCAGAAGGGTGGAAGTAAGTGCTAAATACTTTTAAACTACCAGATCTCGTGAGAACTCACTTATAAGACAGCACTAGGGGGATGATGGTAAGCAATTAGAAACTGCCTCCATGAGCCAATCACCTGCCACCAAACCCCTCCTTCAACATGTGGGGATTACAATTTGACATGAGATTTCAGTGGGGACACAGCCAAACCATATCATCATGCAAATCAATTTGCCCAACAACCTGAATGAGCTTGAGATTTAATTCATCCCCAGAGCCTCCAGAAATGAATACAGCCCTGGACAACAACTTGATTTCAACTTGTGAATCCTGGAACAGAGAACTACCTGAACCACACTATTCATGGGCTTCTCACCTACAAAACTGTGAGATGTAAATGGGTATTATTTTATGACATAAAATTTGTAGTAATCTGTCATGTCAGCAATAGAAACTAATACTCCATCTAGTATTGGACAAATGATGTGTTGTGAATAACAAAAGTCAGTTTTCTCACTCTTTAAGAAAGTATTTACAAATGAGGAAAAGGAAGATTAACATGAACTCTATGGTGTTGGATTGCAATTGGAGGTATCCATATTCATACACACATAAATTAATATAGAAATAGATGTTATGCATGCACATTTTGGTTTTCAATTATTTGATCCTTAAATAATGGAAAGTATAAGAGGAGCCTGGAGTATCTTGTGGTGCTAAACAGTAAGGATGTCCTCAAATAATGATGTAAATATGTCCAAAAGACACAGGAGCCAACATAATGGGGCTCCAATGTCTACATATAAAACAAATTGACAAAAAAAAAAAAAAAAAAAAAAAAACTAGTGGATAATAACCTAGTCAATTAATTTATATTTATTCAAATAATGAAGTAACTTCAAATAAACAAAAAGGGACGGTTCTTTCTTAGATTACAATACCAATTAATACATGTTAAAGAAGTGATGAATACAGAAAATCACTATTAGCAAAAACCACATTAAGCATGCAAGAATCAAAAATGGATGCTAAAATTAGTGGAAAGTTTGCTGAGAAACAGGATATTTGCATGCTCTCAAAGTATCCCTTCAAGAGCTAGTTATTAATAACGCAGGAGAAAATAAAATTAGAGTGGTTATTGCTGGCAGATACATACCTTAACCAAGTGATCAAAGTTCTATCATATTTAGACAACATGTACTCTCTAATATGTGCTCTGAGAAGAATATATCATTTTTGAAAAATAAAAGGTATAATGTTAACATAATCATGAGAAAACATCAGACTAATCCAAACAGATACTCTACAAAATAATTGGCCAATCCTTTTCAAAATTGTCAAAGTAATATATGGTAGCCAGCCCCCAATATCATCCCAATGATAATCACAATATTCATGCCTCTTGGTACTCACCTTTTGTCTTTTCTTCCCACACTATACCAGGCATGGTAGGCAGAATTGTAAAGACGTCTTCTCCTCTCTGGAGTATTCAACCAAGTATATGAATCAAGGCGTTGTAGTTTACTGCAAAGTTCTTTTAAATTCTTTTAAGGACTTTGCAGCTGGAATTAAGATTACTAAGGTCACCTGTATGACCAGTAGACTGTGGTAGAAAAGATATGTCACTTCTAAAATTAAATCATATAAGACACTGTGATTTCAGTTTTGGTTGCTCTCACTCACCCTGGGGGCAGTCAGCTGCCATGTCACCAGACCTGTGAAGAGGCTCACATGTTGAGGAATGAAGTTCTTTTTCAAACAAACATGTGAGCACGCTTTCTTACAAGCAGATTATTCAATCCCAGAGAACCCTTCAGATGATTACGGCCCCAGCCAATATCTTTATTGAGACCTCTTGAGAAACTTCAAACCAGAGCCACTTAGCACAGCTGCTCCTGAAATCCTGACACACAGAAATGGTAGGATAAGAAATGTTTCCTGTTTTAAGCCACTGAAGTTTAGAGTTATTGGACACATAGAAATAAAGAGGAAATATATCATGAAGAAAAAAGACTGGGGAACCATTCCAGATTGGAAGAGATTAAGAAGCAGTAATAAATATATTTAACATGGGATCCTTGACTGGGTTCAGATCAGATAAAGACCGCTGAAGCAGGAAATTTCCCTGATCCCTTTGCAGGCAGGAACTGGAGTGTGGGCACTGGATCTAGCTGGTTGCTTTGGTGCCAGCAGGTGTAAACTCCACTCAGTAGAACCTGTTGTGCTCAACCCCTTGTGGAAGAGAGCACATAAGTGAGTGGATGCAGGAGCCAGGGTGAGTGCTTCTGGGCACCAAAGGGAAACTCCATGCAGGCCCCATGGAAGCATCTAATGGGTAGTACCTGCGACCCCCGAAGCCCCAGTTGCATGCTTTACAGTGTTCTTTTAGCTTTGCTGTCTGCTGACGGCTTAAGTGTGAAACAGCTCAGTAGGCCCTCTGTCTTTTGGCGTGAGGCAGTTGCTCTCCACCAGTGAGGGCAGAGTGTCAGAGTGATAGCCTTTAGCATTCACACCTGTGGCACCTGAGCTGTTGTTCAACATCCAGGAAAAATCAGGTTGCATGAAAAAATTGAAGGGTGGTGAATGTGAAGGACTTCATTGCCTATGAAAGTGGCTCTCAGCCGGAAGGGGAGCTAGAAAACGGATGGAGCAGGAAGGTGATCTTTTCCCAAAGTCCAGCGGCCTGGACTTCTTCTCTCCAACCCCAAACCATAGTTTCCAATGTCCAGTTGCTTTTCATCTTCTCCTCTCCTACTCTACTGGCAGAGCCTGGGATGGCACAGGATGCGGGGTGGAGTGGGCCATGGGTAGTTTTGGAAAAGGCAACATTTGAGTAGGAAAACAGGAATGCATGTTCTCACTTTGGGCTGTGGTTCCAGACTTGAGGGTGGGGCCTTTACCAGGACCCTCTCTCTTCTGCCCAGAATTTCTCAGCCTCCTGTCCTTGTCACCACTAGTGTTATGATTGGCAAAATTATAATAAAATCTGTAGATTAATTAATAGCATCATGCCAATGCTAATTTATTTGTAATTGTTTCTAGTTTTAGGTAATTGTTCTATGGATTTTTAAAATATTAACACTAGGGAAAGCTTATAGAGGAATTTTATGTGTACTATTTTACAAAGTCACAAAATAAATTTTTAAATGGAAAGTCAGACACACTAAATTTGAAAAGAAAAAATGATCAATTCTTGATAATTTTAAAAGCTAAATTAATTTTAGCTGAAGCACTAAAATGTTATAGTACAATTTACCTACTGAGTTTTTCAAAGTGGATTGTCTTTCACCTATTTTTGATTACTCATATGTGCTGTAAAAGTTAGTGTTTATTGGACTTTACTGAAAAAAAAGCTGAAGGAGCCTAGGGAGAAAAGAACATTATATTTCAAATTAATATCTAATAGTATTTCCTTAAAATATTTTACTATTATAATAAATTGAGAGGAATACATCCCACACTTTTTTATCAGATATTTTAAAAATAAACCATCTGTAAAATGTGTCCTACTCATATAAATCTTATATATTAATCTGTCATATATAGAAACTTGCGTAAGAGAATTTTCCTAATATATATTTCATAATAAATGTGGTTTGTATTGAATTAAAAACATCTGTTGAGATACAAGAAATCTCTGGATCAAATTATTAATACATTCACCAAGTTCAAAAGTAATACTAATTTCCCTTTCCCATCCATAAAATATGCTTATATTCACAGAGATAAGCCAATTTTCAAACCTATGTCATTTAATAAGCTCAAACATGACAATTTTGTAATAAACACTCTGATTTAATAAATGGTATGAATATATATTTTGCATACTTTACAATAAAGACAATTTTGAAAGAAAATGGATCTAAAACTTTGTTTTCCTCCAATTTACATAGCAAAGTCAAATGCATACAGTTCTTTCCACATATATTTTCTACAATTAAATAAATCTAAATGTTAAATTTTAACATATATATCCAATTATGTACAAAATTACAATGTCAATTTATAAGTCAATCTTACTTAAAAATCATAAATTACAAAAAATACATTTTGAATAATTTTGTTCTAGAAGTATCATAACAACTCATATGATCTAGGTGAACCCTAAAGTAAAAAACATGATCATAAATTATGGTAGTGTCTATAAAACCCTGTTGTAAAGGAGGTATTCTTTTAAAATATGTACGTTATATATAAAAGCTCTGGACTCCTTTTAAGAACCAAAATTATGTTCAGTTTAACCATTTTCATAAAAAGCTTATTTAAAAAGTATCACCTTATAAAACTGAATATATAAAATACGATGCAGCCCTTGATAACTAAGAATCTTTATAAATGCCAATTATTTAGTCACCTGTTTATCAAACTATTTCTATGGATGAGGTGATTTTTTTTCTTCCTCTAAATTAAGTGGCCCTAGACTAACATATTTGTATAGTTATTCTGTTTTCTTCCTTACTGTCATTTCACATCTCTATCAGTGAGTTCCTCAGGATTTGCCTTTATTTTACAACTATGAAAGTCTTCAATCCAATTTCCTGCTTCCACACATGGGACACAGAAAGCCTAAACTTTCCTTTTTTCTGGGCTCCAACAGGAAGCAGCATTTACACTGTGTCTAGCTTGGTGGGCGGGAGATTGTCAACTGAGGTATCATGTGTGTTCACCTGCCCATCTTGCCCTGTTTCTTTGGCTGCTATAAATTTCCTGCTTCTCAAATATCTGGATTTTTGGCTACCTATTTGGCTTCCGTCTTTGGTGTTTATATCTGTCTGGTTTTAGCAGGTCTCTCTGATTCCTGACCCACAGCTCCTCTCCTTCTCTAATATTCAAATGTGCTTGCTTGACTAACTTCTCATTCCTTCTCCTTGAATTTCACTTTACAATTGCACTACATTCTATCATCCTTGGCCACGGATTACCACAAAACATAATTTCTTAAATTCTGCAAATTTCTTAAATTCTGCAAATTTCTAATGTTTCTAATATTGGTTTCCTACAAGATCTAACACTAGGCTTGTGTTATCCTTATTACAGTGTATATAAAACAATGCTTGTGGAAAACTAACCTAGGAGAAAGCTTATACGGGAAACCTGATAATGAATTTTATTAAATTAATAACCCTTATAAAAATTTCAAATGTAATAATATCTGGATTTGAACTTCAATACTTTTCTTAAGTAAAATTCTTAACCATGGTAGAAGTTATGTTTGTTGATGTTCACTCATCTATACCCTCCATATTCTCAGCAAAGTTGGCATAAATAGCACCTGTATAAATAGGGTTATAATATTATCAGGCTTGTAAAATACTTTATTAAATCAATGCATCAGTTAAAGCAGGGGTCCCCAACTCTGAGCTGTGTGTGGCCTGTTAGGAATCAGGCCACACAGTAGGTGGGTGAGCTGAGAGGCAGGTGAGTGAGCATTACTGCCTGAGCTCCGCCTCCTGTCAGATCAGTAGTAGCATTAGATTCTCATAGGAGTGCAAACCCCACTGGGAACTGCACATGCAAGGGATCAAGGTTGCACTCTCCTTACGAGAATCTAACTAATGCCTGATGGTCTGAGGTGGAGCAGTTTCATCTCAAAACCATACCCTCTTCCCCCATGGGAAAATTGTCTTCCACAAAATTGGTCCCTGATGCAAAAAATGTTGGGGACTGCTGAGTTAAAGGGTAGGGTTTAATGTTTTAATTAAACAACAATAATAGATGACTACACTATGCAAGGCACTGTTTTAGGCGCTATGAGTAATGTGTTAAGTGATTGGCTTTTCAAGTAAGAAAAATTAAAGGTATATAAGTATTGATCAATAGTTTCATGTTTATTTGGCATTTTTCTTTACTGACTGGTACTTTCCTCTGAAATATATGTAATTGAATAATACTATCACAGAATCATAGATGTGTTAAACATTGTAATATCAACAAATTACCTCTTGGAATTCTTGAGTTAAAGTGAAACTATGTGTATACAATGCTGATGTTTCTGTATTCACTATATACCAAGACACAAGGATGATAACTAACATATTCTAATAGTTCAATAATTTGAGAAAGGCCAGACTAGTATACATAAATTTAAAAACAAATTATGTGACAAACCTGGTTTTAAGTTCATAGGCTTTCAATAATAATTCCTGGAAATCATCACACAACTTTGATTAGTTTAAATTTTTATACCATAAATGTTCTAAGCTCAAAATATTGGCAATGAAACTTAAAATTAAACAAGTTGTAATGGGGATAGAAACATCATTGTTTTTTAAATGTAAACTTTTATAATTGTGGGCCTTTTTTCTTGTTATTGCTTGAGGATTTCATATCTAGACAATGGGAATGGGAAATAAGTGTGTGTGTGTGTGTTCGTGTGTGTGTGTGTGTGTGTGTGCTGTGTTTTGAGGCTTTTGGAGGGCTTTGAAGGCACAGGTCTGTTTCTTGCATAAAACAAAAACTACATATGTAAAAAAATACATTTGATTATGAAAACATCAATTTTGTAAATATGATTGTCCATATTGGATAGATAATGTTGTCACGGCAACGTCTGTTCTTAAAAATCGAGGTAAATTTTCCAGGTGTAAAACAGTCTTCTCTTTTCTCATTTCACCCTTCTTTTACTACTTTGTTGAGATCCTGTTCTGCTAAAACATTAGTCACAACTGAATTCTCATTATGAAATGACACACCTGTGGCTGGTGGAGGTGGTCTATACAAAAGGATTGCAAATCCATTGAAGAACATGGTGATCACTTTACAAGTAACACCTAAGTAAAAAAAAAAATTAGTCATGGTTTTTGTTTTTAATTATGATAAAAATTATCACTGAGAAAAATCTTCATGAATAGAACATTTTCAAAGAGAATAATTACATAACCATTAGAGTTCTATGTTTAAAATTTTTGAAACTTTAAGGGGAAAGAAAAAATATTTGTATACAATTCAAGGCAGTAGTATCTATTTTCTTTCTAAGCAGTAATAGAGTACAATAATTAACTTATTCTTGGTTATGCTTGTGCATTCTGGTAAAATAAGTGTTGTATAGAACTAAATAGGAATTGGGCCACAATCTAGATTTGTTAACACAAGCCCATAATCCCAGTACTTTGGGAAGCTGAGAGAGGTGGATGTCTTGAGTCCAAGAATTTGAGAACAGGCTGGGCACCATAGGAAACCCTGTCTCTACCAAAAAAAGTACAAAATATATCCAGGTATGATGGTATGAGCCTGTAGTCCCAGCTACTTGGGAGGCTGACGTGAGAGGATAACTTGACCCCTAGAGGTGGAGGTTGCAGTGAGCTGAGATCACACCACTGCACTCCAGCCTGGGTGACAGAGAGAAACCTTGCCTCAAAAATAAATAAATAAATTTGTTAACACAATATCATATCTATAAAAAATTGCAAGCAACCAAAAGTCAATAATGAGGGAAAGTAGTTTGTAACATTCTTGAACCTGAATAAATTACAGAACATTCTGGTCCAGGATAGAAAATAATTCTAAAAATTAAAAAGGTTTTGGAGTTCTTAAGAGAAAGCCTCTGTGGGAGAATATCACACTCAATACTTAACCAATCTACTCTTCTTATCAGCTAAAAATATGAAACATTAAGATTCACTTCACAAACTTTGATTTATTTTCAAGTAAATCTGATTTTAATATGAAGTTATATGAATTTAAACTAGTTCCAACCACAGTATAAGCATTTAATAATTGCCAGCCTGATAAATTCAATGTGGTCTCACAGCATAGTTCTTGCAGTAGCTGGTTTCTTTGTGTTGATTATTAATATTTTGTTTAAAAACAGGAATGCTCATTCATCTAGACATTACTAGATTTATAGAATGATTAGTTACATAGGTACAACTTACAATATTTTTTTATTTGTTTCATTCTGAAAATTTTAAGATTTTTATGTATTTTGTGGGGGAATTCCCACATTCATCACTGAGTAGGAAAATGAACAACTTGTTATCTATCTATATCTTTGACCAAAAAATACAAACAAAACGAATTAAATAAATTTTAAACATAAAAACATCGTATGTAGTCATGATTGTGGTAAAAATATATAGTTTAAAAAATTGAATAAAAAATGGTTTTTAAAAACAAGTAAAGTAATGGGATGATTCATTTTGCTTATACTTGTCAATACTTACTCCCCAAGTGCTATATGAATTTATACATATTTCTTCAGGAAATATTCTATTACTCTATCTCTATCAACTCAGAAAGTATACTCTGGATTTACATGCATGTAAAGAGTAATCATAAGCCTATCTTGATACTTGTGTCAAAATAATCACAATGAAAATCACACATTATATTAGATACATATGTATACATACGTTCAGGATTTCTCTAAGATATTTTAGTTTCTTAGGTTATTTTTCAAATTTTAAATTTCAACTTTTATTTTACTAGTATAAACTAGATACATTGTTCTACTTCCTTAATCTTGCCTTAAATTTCATTCATTGTTTAACCAAGACATTACAAACTGCAAAAGGCAAAAAGAATTAAACATCACAGCTAACCTTCTAAGCTATAAAAACGTTCCTCACAATGTGCCTTAGAGACAAAAGATACTTCCCTGCCTGAGCTGTCCGTGTTTGCAACACCTAGATACCTAGATGACAATCATTCCAGGGAGTTTCTCAGAATTCTCTTTTACCTTTCAAGTATACTTTTCAAAAATGTTTGAGATAAGTTATTAAAAGAAAAGTATATACTGTATGATATAATGACAGCAAGAATTTTATTTTCTTGTATTTAATACTGAGCGTTGCAGACTCCATCCATTCAAAGCTTCTCATAACATGCTGTGATAAGTGTTCTCTGCTTCAGGAAGACTACTGGATGGTTCAACAATGTGGATGGAACAATTGAAAATAACTATGACCTAAGTAACCAACAATGAGATTTTTTTTTTAAGTTCTTAGTTTACTCTAAAATTATCAAGAAGTCACCACTTACTTATGGCTACTAGCATATGGGCCATCTTGATGTTATTGTAAATCCAGCAAGCTCCTTTAATTCCACAATCATTTATATCCCAAAGAATACATGTGCTGTCTATTGTGAAACCAAATATAATTGGTCCAGGTATTGTTCCTAAAAGAATTATGGGTGAAATACACAAGGGTAAAGATTACAGTTTAGAATTACAGATCTTTTTATACATGATCATACATATATTTTATAGAAATAAAAATAGATATTCATCTGTCCACATGCAAATTAATTCATGTATGAATCAAAGGAATATAAAGCACAGATATAATATTCTAAAATAATTATATGTAATTACTATGTATTTCTAATCAATTCAAAAAAGTATTTATTTTAATAGAAATATCCAATCTATATTGGGCTAACAGTTAATATTTCATTTCACCACTTTTCTAATATAATGAATAAATGTGCCTTTGAAATTAGCTATTATACTTTTTAAAAATCAAAATAAATTATTCATGATGCACAAATAAATCTGTTGAACTACAGTATATGTTATATCTATGTGGGTGTGCATGTGTACATAAATTAACATGGACCTCTGTATGTATTAGTGTATGTATATACAGATATATAGTCTTATAATACCATATCTAGGAATATCACTATCTTATATACCCGCCACCATCTCCAAGAAGCCATGAGGTACTCAACTTCCATATAGCTAAGGAATTTCCAATTATTTGAGGTAGTAATTTTTAGGCAAAGATTTCAGTTACATCCAGTCAGTTCTTTCATGACCTGTAGCATGATACAGTCAGAATACTAGGCTCACAGTTAGGAATCGTTTTCCTAGTTTCATTTATATTACTAGTTGTGTAACTATGGGCAAAACCCTGCACTTTTCAGGACCTTAATTTACTCATCTGAAAAAATCGGCAAGTTGGACTACGTGATCTCTAACGCGCTCACTTTTTGTTTTTGTTTTAATAAATAATCTTAATATTATGTTTACTATGTCTGCCTTTCTTGTAATTTGTCCTGTATCTGGAACTTTATAAAATTCTCTGGTATAAATTCTTTCTTCCAATAATTCTTAACTAGTCACAATATCCATACCACAGTTGCTATTGAAACATTTTAACATCATTTTTAATTGCTAATGTAACACAATAGTGTCACAAATAGAGACAAAAGCAGAGAGAAAACGAATTACGTGTTGATGATCATATTTTATATTTGAAACAGACATGATACACATTTTAAGGTTTTATTTGCAATAGAGTTAGAACAGGTAACCAGGCAGGTAGGTTAAAAGTATGCAATATGTAAATAATCCTATATCTGAAACATTGGAAAATGGCTTCCTTCAACAAGAATGATGTAGCCTAGTCTTCCACTATAATTTTTTTTGTCACAGGCCATAAATTAAAAAATCAATAACACTATTGAACCACAATAGCCGACACTTAGCAATGAATAAAGAGAAATGGCATACCTAATAATCGAAGGAACATAAATTGTATTCCCAAGGCTAGGGACCGTTGTCTGTGATTAACACACCTGGAAATATTAAATACATATGAGACCAAAAAACGCGGAATAGTATATTCACTCTTTGAGCAAGTTCACATTTATAAGAGGTTAGCATTCCTATATTAAAAGTAAATGTTGTAAACACAATATAAACAATGTATTTGTAAGAGCTTATAAATGGTTTAATCTTCCTGGAATTATAAAAGAAGAAAAATGTTATCTGACCTAAAATATTGCAAATAACACCAAAGAGTCACTAGTCTTTATTAATTTTAATAAATGTAAAGGAGAAAGGGTATTCATTCACAAGACATATTTTCCATGAAAGTCATCAATACATTATGTATAAGAGTGTGCCTCAATATAACAGAGCCCAGATATAACAAATCCACAGCTAACATCATACTCAATGATGAATACCTGAAAGCTTTTCCTCTAAGATGAACAGGACAAGGATGCCCACTCTCACGAATTCTATTCAGCATTGTACTACAAGTCCTATCCAGAGCAAGTAGGCAAGAAAAATAAAAGGTATCCAAATTGGAAAGTAAAAGTAAGATTATCTCTGTGAAGATGACATGGTCATGTATGTAGAAAACACTAAAGATCCTGCCAAAAAAGCACTACAACTAGCAGATGTATTTAGTAAAATTTCAGTATACAAAATCATAATACAAAAATCAGTTGCACTTCTATACACCAACAATGAACAAAAGAAATCAAGTAAACAACAAAATTTACAATAGCATTGAAAAATAAAATACTTAGGAATAAAGTTAACCAAAGAGGTAAAATACTTGTACACTGAAAGCTATAAAACACTGATGAAAGAAATTGAAGAAGCCACAAATAAATGGAAAGATATCCCTTGTTTATGAATTGGCGGAATAAATATTTTAAAATATTTATCCTACATCAAGTGGTCTACAGAACTCAGTGTAATTTCCATCAAAATTCCAATAGCATCTTTCACAGAAATTGAAAAAGCAATCCTAAAATTCATATGCAACAACAAAAAAATTCAGAATAGCTAAAACAGCCAGAGGGTGGCACAAGATGAGGGATTGAAAAGCTCCAAGTTAATAATTATCTACACAGAAAGAAAAAAGAAAAACACTTTAACAAGAATCAAAAGTCAGGTGAGCACTTATAAAACGTGGTTTGACCTTTATATTTCTGAAAGAGGCACTGAAGATATTGAACAAAACAGTCCTGAATCTCAGACACCACCCCTCCCCAACTCAGGCAGTGGTAGTGTAGTAGAGAGAGACTCTCAGGGGTGGGGAGGGAGAATATAGCAATTGTGAGGCAATAAAATCAGTGCTGTCCTGTTAGAGCAGAAAGGAAAGGACCAACTCACCTGACACCTGCCCACAGAGGGAGCATTTAAACCAGCCCTAGCCAGAGGGTAATCTCCTAGGCAGCAGTCCAAACTTGAGTGCTTACAAAACAACTCACCACCAAGGGCTACAGTACTGTGTCTCCAAGTTAACTTGAAAGGCAGTCTAGACCATAGGGACTGCAACTCTTGGGCAAGTCTTAGTGCTGAATTAGGCTCATAGACAGTGGACTGGAGGCACACGTGACATACTGAGACACCAGCTGGGACAGACAATGGAGTCCTGGTGTTACTCCTCCACTAATCCCAGGCTGCACAGCTGCAGGTTCCAAAAGAAACCCTTTCCTGCCACTTTGAGGAGAAGAGAGGGAAGAGTGGGGAGGATTTTGTCTTGCATCTAGGATGCCAACTCAGCTACAGAAGGACAGAGCACCAGTCAGAGTTGTGAGGCCCTCCCATTTGAGGCCTTAGATCCCAGACAACATTTCTAGACACACTTCGGGCCAGAATGGAGCTCACTGCCTTGAAGGAAAGACACCAGTTCTGACGGCATTCATCTCCTTTTAAGTGAAGAGCCCTTGGGCCTGAACAGCCAGCACCAGTACCCAGGTACTACATTGAGGGCCTTGGGCGAGAACTCTTGAGACTTGCTGGCTTCCGATAAGACTCAGCACATTACCAGCTTGGTGGCTACGGTGAAAAACTCGTTCTGCTTCAGAAAAGCAGAGGGAAAAGTAAAGGGGACTTTGTCTTACACTTTAGGTACCATCACTGCCACAGGCGGGTAGAGCACCAAACAGGTTATTGGGGTTCCCAATTCCAGAACTTGACTCTTTGACTCCAGAACTTGATTTCTGGACCTGTCCTGGGCCAGTGGGGAGCCCTCTGCCCTGAAGGGTGAGTCCCAGGCCAGGCAGCATTCACAACAAGCTGACTTAAAGAGGCAGTGGGCCATAAGGGAACATTGGTGGTAGTCTGGCAGTGCTCCTCGTGAGCTGGGTTGGAGGTGCCTATGGGGTGATGCTTGTCTGCCTTTGCAAAGGGGAAAGAAGAGTGGAAAGGACTACATTGTGTGGTTTTCATGCTAGCTTAGCCGTAATACAATAGACCAGGTACACTTCTAAGGTTTTTGACTGTAGTCCCTGACTTCTGGGTGGCACTTCTAGACCCACCAGTGCCTGTAGGACCTCCCCACCCTGAAGGGAAGGACACAGGCGTGGCTGGCTCTCCCACTTGCTGATTGTAGAGCCCCAGGCCCTTAAGCAAGCAGAGCCAGTAACCAGGGAGTGGTTACAGAAGGTCTTGGGAAAGAGCCAACACTGTGCTGGTTTCAGGTTTGACCCAGTGCAATCATAGTGGTGGTGGCCACAGAGGTGTTTGCATCACTCCACTTTCAGCTTTAGGTGGCTCAGAACACAGAGAGAGAGACTCTGCAAAAACCACAGCATTACTGACCTTAGGGTGCCCCTTAAAGCAGATCCAAGTAAAATCACAACACCCAAGTCCTTTCAAATATATGGAAAGCCATCCCAAGAAGGACGGCTACAAATAAACCCAGACAATGAAGACTACAGTAAATACTTAACTCTTAAATACCCAGATGCTGAAGAACATCTACTAGAATCAACACCATCTAGGAAAACATGAACTCACCAAATGAGCTCATGCCATCAGAGACTAATCTGAAAAACAGAAATATATGACCTTTCACACAGAGAATTTAAAATAGCTGTGCTGAGGAAGCTCAAATAAATTCAAAAAACACAGAGGAGGAATTCAGAATTCTGTCAGATATATTTCACAAAAAGACGAAATGATATTGGCCGGGCATGGTAGTTCACACCTGCAATCCCAGCACTTAGAGAGGCTGAGGCAGATGTATCACTTGAGGTCAGGAGTTTGAGACCCAGCCTGGCCAACACGGTGAAACCCTGTCTCTACTAAAAATACAAACATTAGTTGGGCATGGTGGTGTACGCCTGTCATCCCAGCTACTCGGGAGGCTGAGGAAGGAGAATCACTTGAATTTGGGAGGCAGAGGTTGCAGTGAACCAAGATCATGGCCACTGCTCTCCAGCCTGGGCAACAGAGCAAGACTCCATCTCAAACAAAAAAAAAGAATCAAGTGGAAATTCTGGAGCTGAAAAATGCAATTGGCATATTGAATAATGCATCAGAGTTCTTTAGTAGCAGAACCGATAAAACAGAATAAAGAATTAGTGAGACTGAAAACAAGCTTTTTGAAAATATATAGTCATAGAAGATAAAAGAAAAAAGAATAAAAAACAATGAAGCATGCCTACAGCATCTAGAAAATAGCCTCGAAAGGGAAAATCTAAGAGTTATTGGTCATAAAGAAGAGGTAGAGAAAAAGATAGGTAAGAAAGTCTATTCGAAAGGATAATAACAGAGAACTTTCCAAATCTAGAGAAAGATGTCAATATCCAAGTACGAGAAGGTTGTAGAACACTAAGCAGATTTAAACCAAAGAAGACTACCTCAAGGCACTTAATAATCAAACTCTCAAACATCAAGGATAAAGAAAGGATCATAAAAGCAGCAAGAGAAAAGAAACAAATAACATACAGTGGAGCCTCAATACATCTGGCAGCAGACTTTTCAGTGGAAACCTTACAGGCCAGAAGAGAGTGGCAAGACATATTTAAAGTGCCGAAGGAACCAAACTCTTACCTTAGAATAGTATATCTGGTTAAAATATCCTTCAAACATGAAGGAGAAGTAAAAACTTTCCCAGACAAAAGTCAAGGGATTTCATCAATGCCAGGCCTGTCCTATAAGCAATGCTAAAGGGTGTACTTCCATCAGAAAATGAACATTAATGAGCAGGAAGTAATCACCTGAAGGTACAAAACTCACTGGTAATGATAAGTACAAAGAAAAACACAGACTATTACAACACTGTAACTGTGGTGTGTAAACCACCCTTATCCTAAGTAGAAAGGCTAAATGATGAACCAATAAAAAATAATAATTACAACAACTTTTGAAGACATAGTACAATAAGATATACATAGAAACAACAAAAGGATAAAAAGCCAGGGGACAAAGTTAAGGTGTAGAGTTTTTATAGTTTTCTTTTTACTTGTTTGTTTTATCAATAACACTGAAACTAAAAGGACTACACTCTCCAGTGAAAAAGCACAGCCTGGCTGAATGGATGATAAAACAAGACCCATTGACCTGTTGCCAACAAGCAAGACACTTCACCTATAAAGATACACACAGACTGAAAATAAAGAAATGGAAAAACATATTCCATGCCAATGGAAATTGAAAGAGAATAGGAGTCACTATACCTAGAAAAAAATAGATTTCAAAACAAAAGCTATAAGAAGAGACAAAGAAGGTCACTATATAATGATAAAGGGGTGAATTCAGCAAGAGGATATAACAATTTTAAATATATATGTAGCCAACACTGGAGCACCCAGATATACAAAGCAAGTATTAGTAGAGCTAAAGAGAGAGACAGACCCTGATACAATAATAGCTGGAGACTTCAACACCCCATGTTTTGCACTGGACAGATCTTCCAGATAGAATATCAAGAAAGAAACGTCAGACTTAATCTGTACTATAGATGAAATGGATCTAATAGAGATTTATAAAACATTGCATCCAATAGCTGCAGAATACATACTCTTTTTGTCAGCACATGGATCATTCTCAAAGATTGACCATATGTTAGGTTACAAAACAAGTCTTAAAACATTCAAACAAACTGAAATAATATCAGTTATCTTCCCTGACCATAATGGAATAAAACAAGAAATTAATAACAAGAGGAATTTTGGAAAGTATGCAAACACATACAAATTAAACAATATACTCCTGAATGACCAGTGGGTCAATAAAGAAATTAAGAAGAAAATAGAACAATTTATTGAAACAAATGATAATGAAAACAACATGCCAAAATCTATGGGATATAGCAAAAGAAGTACTAATAGGGAAGTTTATAGCTATACATCAAAAAAGAGGAAAAATTTCAAACAATCTAATGATACATCTTAAAGAAGTAGAAAAACAAGAGGAAACCAAACCTAAAATTAGTAGAAGAAAGGAAATAATGATCTGAGGAGAAATAAATGAAATTGAAATGAAGAAAACAATACAAAAGATCAATGAAAAAGTAAACAAAATTGACAAACCCTTAGCCTGACTAAGAATAAAAGGAGAAGATGCAAAGAAATAAAATCAGAAATAAAAAAGGACACATTACAAGTGATACTGCTGAAATTCAAAGGATCATGAGTGGCCACTATCAGCAACAACATGCCAATAACTGGAAAATATAGAAGAAATGGACAAATTCCAAGATACATACAACCTATCAAGACGGAATCAAGAAAAATCCAAAGCCTGAACAGACCAATAACAAGTAGCAAGATTGAAGCTGTAATGAAATGTCTGCCAGTAAAGAAAAGCCCAGGACCCAATGGCTTCAGTGCAGAAAAGCCAAAGCTATCCTAAGCAAAAAGAACAAAACTGCACACGTGCCCATGAGCTTAAAATAAAAATCAAACAGTAAAAAAAAAAGAAAAGGTAATGAGTAAATATTAAGGAACACAAAAAGAAAAAAGTTAGAATTCATTAGGAAAGATATACAAAGACTGATGACTCTATGGAAGGACAGGTATGAAATGTACAGGTATGAAATGTGTTTGTACAGTGGGATAGAAGGAAGAAGAGCAACTGGAAACATAAAACAGGTGAACAACACAGGTAACAGCCAGTTTCTTATTGATTAGCACTGCTTAAGGAAGATTTAATGACACAGTGCCTAATGCATAAGGTAGAATGCCTGCCATTCTGATTCTGGCATATTGGAATGCATTTTATTTCTGTGATACTCAAAATTGAACATTTCTCCAGCTCACAGCTGAAGTTTCATGAAAGAAGCAGAGAAAACACCAAGCACAAGCCAAGCAGGCAATGTGAAGACACTTTCACGTGCATATCACTTAAATCTTCTACATCTGGGGTTCTATGGAGGCGCTTATCCAATGCCACAGAACTAATGATCTTGTAAGGGTTGATTGGTATTGAATCAATGGTCAATATGAACCCCAAATGAACCCCAAGTCCATTTGCTTTCCATCAACATGTTGCCTTGGGAATGAAACTTTCTCAACATACTACATACCTTAGGATAGACACAGTTATAGGAGTACTGGCCATAAAGGTAAAAATAATTATAATAAAGAAAATGCAAAGGAATATGGGCAGGTTCGCACAATGAGTTTCACATTTTCCAGCTTTAGCTTCAAAACCCAAAGTTTCTGCAGTGGATGTTATTTCTGTTTTCCTTTCAATACAGGAACAGTTGTAATATACCTAAAAATATTAGACACAAAAACAATGAAAGTGATTATTTAGAAAATAAATTATTGTAAATTAGGTATTCTCTAGACATGGCAAACACTCTCATAGTGTTTTAATCCATATACAACAAATTATGCTGAGAGAATATTTAACCCTTAAGAAATTAAACAAG
This sequence comes from Papio anubis, assembly GCF_008728515.1. Taxonomy (NCBI): domain Eukaryota; kingdom Metazoa; phylum Chordata; class Mammalia; order Primates; family Cercopithecidae; genus Papio; species Papio anubis. The sequence goes on from NC_044980.1 coordinate 95,065,057, forward strand.
TGGAAACAAACCATATTTATGATGTGGAATTACTTGTATTTGACTTTTGTGGCCATTACTTCAGCTTGTACCCTGCTATAGTAATTACTGACTTACAGAACAATTTAATGGGAATATAAGTTATGTGATCTTGCACATTCTAGGCTTCTTACAACAGTAATTATTTCTTAAAGGCATTTTACATCTCAACTCCATCATTCCATATCCTTTATCCTTACTGTAAATCTTTTTTAGACATTAAGGCCTTAACGAAATCAGAGCACAGCCAGAGATATCAAAGAGAAGCAGTGCTTTCATTGTTCGAAAGGCCAGAAACTTTTTTTTTTTTTTTTTTTTTGGTGCTAAAGCCATTCTAAGACCTCTGGTACCAATTCAGGAAAACCAAATATGCAGATGACCCTCCAAAATTGACTATTACATATTCAGCAATCAGATATATCAAATAATGAGGTAATTCAGCCTTTAAAATTTTAAGGAGAGAAACTGAGAACAGTATTTTCTATCCTAATGAAACTTTACAACTCTCATTCACCTGTAATATAGCAGTTAGTCAAGGTCAGATTTTGTAGTTCGGGTCACTGGTGTGAAATATAAGATTAAAACTGTATTGCTGTGAACAAATGTATATGGGTGTTTATTAAAAGTATTATAAATGTATATTGCCTATCTGAAATATTTCATAAGAAAAAAATATTGTGAATCAATTGATTATTTCACAGACTGATTGGACATAAAAAAGTCAGGACAAATAGAAAATTTGCAAGTCAAAATCATTTGCTCTTTCCAAAAAATTCTAGAAGACAACTTGCTGTGTAAGACAGTAATTATCTTAGCATTTGGTGAAAAATATAAATATTAAATTAACCATATCAAAATAACCAAAACTATTTTAAGTATGCTCTGGGTATTAGATTTTCTGTGTTGTTTCCCTGTGCAGGATGGTATTTGTGTCTATATATATTTAGTTACATAACTAAAACCCTTCCTAATAACTCCTTGTCATAATCCGCTTCTAATTAAAGTTAGCCAATAGCGTTTATTGGTTATATATATAGAAAAAAATTCAAATATTCAAAATTGTCATATAACTCTTACACATCTTATTCATTGTTTTTGTTTATACCACAGTATATATTTCCCTCAGATCCTTTTAAAGTTATCACATTATCTACTAATGCATAATATACTGTGTACTACTCATAATCTGAATATTATTTATTTCCAAGGCTCTTAAGTTTAGCTAAGGTTAGAAATATTTCGATTCTAAGATATAGTACAATAAAATTGCATTGAGTTCTTTTAAACTATTTAACCATACAAAAAAGAAACAACATCCAGGCACATTGATTAGTATTCAGATCCAGAATTAAATATGAATTTGTATTTAAAAATAAATTGATTTGAATATTTTAAATGTATTCATGGTACATCAAATAAATACTAAGTTTCTATTATATAAACTGTACCTAGTGAAAATAGGAAAACTCTCTTGCCTTCAAAGATCTTAAAGTATATTTAAGGAAAAATAAAATTGACCCTTGAACAACACAGGTTTGAACTGCACTGGTCCACTTATATGCGGATTTTTTTTTCAGTCAAACATGGATCAAAAATACGTATTCGCAGGATGCAAAACCCATATATACTGAGGCACTGACTTAAAGCAAGTTCTTCAAGGCCATCGGCGGGACTTAAGTATGGCATATTTGGGTATATGCAGGGGTCCTGGAACCCATCCCCCATGTATTCTGAGGGATGACCATAAAACAATTTGAAAAGGTAAAAGATATTTCACAACTGCAACAAAGTGATGTTGCTAAAATGTTTGTAACTTCCAAATTGAGTTTTCAACAATAACTGCAAGAGGCATGAAGGAACAAGAATCCATTTCAGTTGGAGACATCATGGGCTGCTTAATGGAGGCAGTGGAGCAGGAAGGCAAGAATAGGCATTGCATAACCTCATTAGCGAAGTCAAGATAGAAACCCACAAACACATTGCCTCACTAAGGGAAAAGTAGGAGACATAAGCTACCTTTGGTTTCCTGTGTGAGACTGTGTTTGAACAGCCTGCAAAGCAGGGAGAAAAATATTGGACTCCACCTCCACAGACAGGATAATAATATGATCGCAAACAGTTACAATTGGCATTACAAGGGGCTATCAAGCTTCCCAATTCTCCAGTCCTGTAAATAAGAAATGAAAGAAGGGTAAATGATCTATGTCATAACTTTTAACTAACAGTTTCGAAGCACTGTTATATCTTACCATTAGAACATTTATTCACTCACTCAACACATAATTACTAAACAAATAAAAAGTCTTCCTTTGCACATAAAGTTTAACTTCTTGTCAGAGAGAGGCAATAAAAACAATAGTCATATAGTATAGTATCTGTCAGTAATTAAAAATATAAGGCAGAATAAGTGAAGAAAACAAGAATTTCTCATCTGGCACCAGATAATTCTCTTGTGGGGTTGGTTCTGTGGACTGTAGAATGTTTAGCAGCATCCCTGACCTCCACCAGATACCAGTAGCACTCTCCTTCATTACAGCAACCAAAATATCTCCATACAGTGCCAAAAGCCTCCAGGATGCAGACAATATTTTAAACTTGGAAGGATGAACAAAATCATGCTGTTGAACATAATCATCTCATCAGTGGGAAAACTGAGGTCCAGGGAGATTAAGTTACTTTTCTTCCCTTACCAAATATAATTTTCCCAGTCCCCAGGATCAGTGTCATTTCAAGCTGCCTCTTACAGAAAATATCTTCCCTAATATAAAGGGTTACACTAATCAAAAATGCATCCCTCATACCTCATTTGTTTATTTATTCTTTCAAACAACATATATTGAGCAACTGCTAGGCCCTATGCTAGGTAACAGGAATACAAAGTAGAATAAGACAGTCTCTGTCCTCAAGGATTTCACAGTTTAGAGGTAGAAAGGGACATAGATAATTATTTACTAATATGCTAAGTGTGGTTACAGATATCTGCAAAGTGCATTTTAGAAGCACCAAGGAAGGACATCTATCACAAGCCAAAGTTTGGAGAAAAGGGGCTGGAGGAGCTACTGCCTGAGATGCAATTTAAAGAATGAGTAAGAGGTTGGTGCAGTGGCTCACACCTGTAATCCCAGCACTTTGGGATGCCAAAGCGGGTGGATCACTTGAGGTCAGGAATTCCAGACCAGCCTGGCCAACATGGTGAAACCTTGTCTCTACTAAAAATACAAAAATTAGCTGGGCATGGTGGCAGGCACCTGTAGTCCCAGTTCTCAGAAGGCAGAGGCAGGAGAATCTCTTGAACCCACGAGGCAGAGGTTTCAGTAAGCCAAGATCATGCCACTGCACTCCAGCCTGGGCAACAGAGTGAGACTCCAAAAAAATAGAAAATATATAAAGAATGAGTACGAGTAAGCCAGTCAAATGGGGAAGGTGAAACGTATTTCAGAAAAAGCTGGTACAAAGGCATAGAGTAGAGAAACAGCATCCTCTGTGGAGAAATATGAATGGTGGCTGAGGCACAGAGTGATAGGAAATGTAGCTGGAGAGGAGTAAAGGACCAGTTTAATTGAGAACCACGTGGCCTGACAAAAGGTAATCATTAAGGTAGTTTTAGACTGGAAAGTGACACTGTCAAAAGTTCATTTTAAAGAAATAATTCTAGGAGTTGTACAGAGTATGAATTTGAAGAAAGGGGACCAGTTACAATACCCTAGGCAGTAGGTGATGACAATATAAAGGAGAACTAAGATAGAACATACGATGATAGGAAGCAGATTAAAGAAAACTTTTGGATGTAGAATCAGTAAGATTAGGTGATGGATTGGTTGAAGATGACTCTTCCTGTTAAAAATGGAAGAGGCTACTCAAGAGGGTTAGGCAGAAAGATCACTTGAGCCCAGGAGTTTGAGACTGCAATGAGTTATGACTGTGCTGCACTCTAGCCTGGGCAACAGAGTGAGATACCATCTCTAAATAAAAAAAGAATGCAAGAGTCAAAGGTGACTCATAATATCTAACTTGATGTTGATGTTTAGGTATAGGAGAACAAGTTTTGGAGAAAAGATGATGAGTATGGTATTGTAACTATTGAGATTAAGAGTATCTCAAATTTAGTGAAGAAATCTTGAATGGAGCTAAATTTCTTAATAACCATTTGGACATAGATGTAGCTGAAACCACGAGCATTTATAAGATCAGTCATATAGTGTGTGGAATGAGGAGAGTACTGAGGTCTTGGGAGTCCACTTATTTAATAAACACACAATGAACACCAATTATGTGCTAGACTACTCAAAGTGGTAGAATTATATTTAAAAGAAAGAAGGAGCTAGAGCTAGAACTAAAAATGACAGACAGAGGGAGAGAGAGAAATGGATGGAAGGAAGGGAATGAAGGAGTGAAGAAGAAAAGGAGACGGAGGGAGAGGGAAGAAGGAAGGGAGAAAACAGAGAAGGAAGGGAGACGGGGGAAAGAAGGAAGGGAAGAAGGGAGGAAGGGAAGGGAAAGAGAAAAGGAAAGGGAAAGAAGGAAAGGGGAAAGGAAGAAGGGAGGGAGGAAAAGAAGGAAACCCCTGCCACCATGAAGCTAACTTTCTTGCATCAGGGGTCAAACACAGTAAATGAGTGATTTCTGGAAATATTAGAAGATAATCGACACTATGTTGGAAAATGATGACATACAAAGTAGGTGGAGAACAAGAAAGTCATGAAGAAAACAGATTAAAGAGAAAAAAAAAATGACTAAATCAGTAGAGAGTCTGAAGGAAAGAGTGATCAAGATAGTAATCTCCACTCTGCCTGCAGTCTCATCTTACTCAAATCTATTCCACAGGATGCTGCCAGATTTATCTTTATCAAGTATGATGATATCAAGGGTTGGTCACGTTCACAAAAACAATCACGAGTGTCTGCTCACAGAGCTCATAACACAGATCCAGAAATAAGATAATCAGAGAAAAACCATTGCTGCAACTTTAGAAATAGTCTTTACACAGCAATTTTTAAAGTTCCGAATAGATAATTCTCGTATTATTGATAAATAATTACTGAGATCATACAAAGTATAAGACAGCATGATGCAAATTATAGTAGAAACAAAGAAGTCTAGCTTATATTCCTTAATATCAAGGGTTGCTCACATTTGTCTACATATTTTACAAAGGTTTACTTCTTGAGGTAACTAGAAAACTATTAGTAGAAAAACAGCAGATGCTTGTGAAGTTTATTAAATTTTCTTAGTGTATACATATTATTTTAAAAAATATAAAAATATCCTATTTTGAAATGTTTACTAGTTTTTAAGATATAATAAAATAAACGTGCATATATACGTTTGTCACAAGTAGAATTCAAACATTAGTTTCTTAAATACAAAGTATTATTCTATAATTATGCCTCTATAACAGGCTAAAATTTCCCTAAAACCATTGCAAAATATTAATATGCCTCTTTAAGATGCTCTTTCATATAATCAGTAAAATTCTAGCTAAAGGCCAGATACAGAAAAAAATACTGTGTGTATACACTATGGTATTTCTATATTCTATGAGGTTTTTAAGTATTAAGTAAAACACAAATCATCATTACCACCCCTGATCACCAAAATAAGACTCAAAGTTCCTATAGATTGTCAAGGCAACAAAACAGCAGTGGGAAACAGTAGGAAAATAAACAGTATTCATGCAATCGAATTTAGTATTGTGCCCAATTAAAGATTTAATAATAAATTACTTTAAAATATTATTGAAAAATATCCTGACCATTATCTCAAGCAAATTAACACAGGCACAGAAAACCAAATACCACATTCTCTCACTTAAAAGTGGGAGCTAATCACTGAGTACTTACGGAATAAAGATGGCAACAATAGACACTGCAGACTATAAGAGGGAGAAGAGAAGAAGTGGGGCAAGGGTTGAAAAACTATTAGCCAGGCTCAGTGGCTCACACCTGTAATCCCAGCACTTTGAGAGGCCGAGACGAGTGGATCACCTGAGGTCAGGAGTTCAAGATCAGCCTGGTCAATATGGTGAAACCCTTTCTCTACTAAAAATACAAAATTTAGCTGGGCGTGATGGCACACCTGTAATCCCAGCTACTCAGGAGGCTGAGGCAGGAGAATCGCTTGAACCCAGGAGGCAGAGGTCACAGCGAGCTGAGATCGTGCCACTACACTCTAGCCTGGGTGACCAAGGGAGATTCTATCTCAAAAAAAAAAAAAAAAAAGAAAGAAAAAAAAATTAACTATTGAGTACTATGCTTGGTACCTGGGTAACAGAATCAATTGTACCCCAAACTTCAGCATCATATAATATATGCAGGTAACAAATCTGCACATGTACCCCCTGAATCTAAAAGTTGAAATTGTATATATATCCCCTGATCTTACATTTTTTGGATATGCTGTTATATTAAATAGGAACTTTCAAAGAATATATCAATGAACCTAATTAATTAATTCCTGGATGCAAAACCTATTTTTACCCATCTGTGCTTACCATTGTAAAGGTCAAAGATTCTTTGCATCCCTCTACTAGAAACCCTACATCCTCAGAACCTCTTCTGTCTCTCACTCCCTGATTTCCTGAGCTTCTTAGTCTGTTCTTTCCATAGACAGGCTTACCTAGCTTTACTTCACTTTGTTTTATTGTACTTGGCAAATCTTGTGTTTTTTTACAAATTGAAGGTTAGTGGCAATGTAGTGATAGTGATAGTATTCAGTAAGTCTATCAAGTGCAATTTTTCCCAGAGTGCACGATCATTTTATGTCTATTTCATATTTTGGTAACCTTGCAAAATTTCAAATTTTTTCATTATCATTTCTGTTATGGTGATCAGTGATTTCTGATGTTACTAAAATAATTGTTTCGGGACACCGTGAACCATGCCCCTTTAAGAAGTAAAATTTAATCAATAAATGATGTGTGTGTTCTGACTGCTCATTATTGTCTTATTTTAAGAAGTTGCCACAACTACCCCAACCTTTGGCAACCACCACCCTGGTCAGTCAGCAGCCATCAACACTGAGGCAAGACTCTCTACCAGCAAAAAAAATTACAACTTGCTGAAGGCTCAGATGATTGTCAGTACATTTCAGCAATAAATAATTTTTTAATTGAGGTATGTACATTGGACATTTCTTTTGTAGACATAAAGTTATTGCATATGTAATAGACTACAGTATAGAGTAAATATAACCTTTATAAGCACTGGAAAACCAAAATATCCATTTGAGTTGTTTATTGCAATATATGCTTTATTTTGGTGGTCTGGAACCAAACCCACATATCCTCAACATATGCCTGTACCTTTTCTTCTACACATGTTTCTTAGATGAGACTAGTTTGACTGACTAGTTTGTAATATACACATTTTAATACTCAGGGTACAGAAGCTAAAACTAAGAATTTGGGGCCATGAGAAAAATATGATCTGAAATGTCAGACCTACTTGGTGACATTAAATTGTGTCCCTATTTCTATCTATATACATACACATACATAAATGTGAGTAAAAACACATACATTTAGTGACATTTATGTGTGTGTGTGTGTGTGTGTATATTTACTTTCAGTTTTTCTCATCACTAAGAAATGTGTATGTGTATTAAACACTATGTCCCAGATCTTAATATATCTTAATGGCCAACTCCTACACGAACCTCAGAATTACCCCATCACACATGCCTTGCTTTCTGATTACACGAAGGACAGCACACCTGGTAGTAACTATCATTTAATGTAGACAATATTAAATGGATTCAGATGTACTTTGTTACTCAAGGTGATAAAACTATGTGTTAAACTATCCAGAACTTCCTTTTTTTTTTTTTCCTAAAAGGAACATACAGAAAAAGTTTACTGGGATAAGTTTGGGTGAAGTTTACAGGGGTGAAAGTCAGGTCTCCGCAACTTAACCTCTACCTACCTTTCAACATTCCAAAACATATTTATACTATCTCTAGACACATAATCTAAGTTCCATTCAACCTGGTCTCTGAAACTAGCCTTCACACTTAATAGCATTTATAACTTTGGTTTAGCATATTCCCTCTCCCTTTCTCTCTTCTCAAATCTTTATTTCTCAAAACTCTTTGTATCCTTGAAGGATTTTTAAACCCCATTTCACTATTATGCTATGAAGCCCTTCCAGATTCTAATCAAATAAAATTGAAAAGCTCACCTTCTTTTCAATTCCATAGCAATTTGTTTATCCCCCATTATCTAATTGACTATTTGTTCACTGTTTTCTTTCGCAATCTCTCCTTTAGAACAGGGATTTTGCCATGAAGGTCTGCCAGAGGAAGCATTCAACAAACATTGAATAAATGTAATGGAGCTTGGCCAGGCGTGGTGGCTCACACCTGTAATCCCAGTACTTTGGGTGGCCGAGTCGGGCGGATCACTTGAGGTCAGAAGTTTGAGACCAACCTGGCCAACAGGGTGAAACCCCGTCTCTACTAAAAATACAAAAATTAGCTGGTCATGGTGGCATACGCCTGTAGTCCCAGCTACTCCAGAGGCTGAGACGAGAATTGTTTGAATTCGGGAGGCGGATGTTGCAGGGAACTAAGATTGTGCCACCGCACTCCAGCCTGGGTGACACAGCAAGACTCTGTCTCAAAAAAAAAAAAAAAAAAAAATGTAATGGAGCTTAACTAAATATTGCTTTAGAATGCTCAGCATTAATGTAAAAGAATCACAGATATATTAGCAGCAACTACAAATCATGGTAATTGTCATTGGCAAACTTTTCCGAAGTAGATTATATTTATATCATCTGTAGGTCATATTATACAAAATTATGGAGTCCTTGACCTAACGTACCACCTTCCTTGACAGCCTCAAACACATGTAATGAAACAAAGCAGCACTGTGAGGTATAAAATGTACTGCTGTGCAATATCCTCTTGCCTGACCACTTACTTAGGGCTTAAAATTTCAAAGGAAAACAAAGAAATATAAATGGTCAAATCAGTTATAGCTAGAAGCATGTCTACAGGTGAGAACAAGTTATTTATTTATCTACAATAAACAAACTTTTAAGTAGATACAATAATGATTAGTATTAGCTAGGACTAGCTTTATTCTAATTTCTCTTCTTGTCTATTTGCAACCAACCTAATAAGGTAATTTTTATCATAGGGAGTTATTTGTATTTTTAAAAATTTGAATCAATAAAAACATATAATGTGAAATTCTCCCTAGGATATGAATCGCTTAGAGGCAAAAATCCTACTGTATTAATCTTTGTATCCCTGAGGAAGCATAGTGCCCAGTATATGAAAGTTGCTCCTTAAATGTTCTTTGTATAAATATCCCCAACTTTTAAGAAGACATCAATTATCTAAACTAAAAACAAAACCACATGTTCTTACATAGGAAAAAAGGCCTTCCAAATTTTTAAAACACCAATTTCTCACCATTTTATTTAAGAAAACATATGCTTGGAAATGCTTAGTCTATTATTCTGGTATTAATATCAAAAAGCACTGAGATGTATTTACCCATTATACGATTCGGATACACCAGCAAACGGCTCATTTTCACAATTAGCATAAATAAATACAAAACTCAGCGTAAATGCAACTCCAGATGTAAACAATGCAAACTTCATTGTGTTTTTACATGTCATTTTGAATTTTGAAACAAGGAAGCCACCTAAAATTTGACCGAGAGCAGCTCCAGGAATTAGAACAGCCCCTAATAAGAAAGAAGAATGTGGATTGTGAGAAATCATACACATATACTCACTCATACTGACAACTGAAAAACATCAAAAACAAATGCCAATATGGTTTTAACTTATATTTATTCACCTGATACAGAAATATGTGTACAAATGACTTAACAGGTCCACTAAGTAGGGAATTAGTCAAATTAATGTATTGAACATTAAGAATTAAGATTAATAGATATTCTCTTTAGCCATTTTAGCTTTTGTCTTTCTCTAGTTTATACAATAGACTGCCTAATGTCAGAAAATCAGAACTTTGTACCAAAATTAAGTTTAAATGTCTTTTTTTTTTTTTTTTTAAGACAGGGTCTCATTCTGTCACCCAGGCTGGAGGACAACAGTGCAATCTCGGCTCACTGCAGCCTCCACCTCCCAGATTCAAGTGATTCTCCCACCTCAGCCTCCAAAGGAGCTGGGACTACAGGCACATGCCACTACACTCAGCTAATTTTTATGTTTTTTGGTAGAGACAGGGTTTCACCATGTTGGCCAGGCTGGTTTCAGTTTAAATTTCAAGGAGGGGCTATCTCAAATTATACATTATCCTAATAAAAATTTAATATGGCAAAGTGAAATTTTTAGATTAAGTTAAAATAAAGAAAATGTTTTACCTCCAAGAGTAGCTGCAAAGCTGGATGTCAATCCGAATTGATTTTCTATAAATTTAGGTAAAAATGTAGCAAATCCAGTAGTAATTAAGGCTTCTGAAGAAGTTGATAGAACTAAACACATAAAGACAGCATTCTTCATCAAATTCTAAAGAAAAAATACAGTTCCTCAAATGAATAGCTATGATTATACTGCAAAGTATAGGGTTAGAAGGTTAGCATGATGAAATAACAAAATTTTACAATCGTCTGTAAAATTTCAGCATTTCCTCCAAAACAAAAATGTAGCTAGGGATAATTAATAGATTTACATATACATGATGAGAAAATTTATATGTGGAATACCTAGAAAATTGATAGATGATTCCTCAATATGGTGGTTATGCTTTTATTGCATTCCAAGGGCCACGGAAAGAAAGTAAAAGCCTTCTTGGAAAAGTTCTCTTCCCAAGTGTTACTGTAAATCTACACACTACAAATCTACCACCTATTTGGTATTTTATTGTGTTCTGAATTCCTATGTCCAGTAAAGAAAGAGTTTGAGACTATGAGCACAGATGAGAATAGTCTGTAAGTATCAAATTCATAGTATTGTTCCATGATTAGACTCAGCAATTAAAAACTTTAGAAACACAGTTAAGCAACTTTAGATAGGTGTCTATATGGCTAGACCTCTCAGAATCTTATTTATTGACAGAGGGGAGTATGGAGGTTAATTGTGTTAATATATTTAACCACGAAATGAAAACCAAATTATAGTTCTCAAATATTAAATGTCAAAAAATTTTTCATAAAACGAAGCAAAACACAAACACACACACACACACAGAATCACAAAGGAGCAAGATGGCAGCTTTAGAAGTCAGAGCCACATAGACTGATGGAGGAAGGAAAACGTACCTAAAAACATGCAATAATTTAAAATAATTCATAATAATAATAAATAGCGGTATTTTAAAAAATTGCCTTCAGATTGAAAACAATCAATTCTTGAGAAGAATTAATGAGAAAAGACATATACTTCAGAATAACTAAGTAAATTTCCCGTAATCAAAGATAAATGAAAAAACTTACCAACATACAGATGAAAAGAATAAGCCAGAATCACACTAACATAAAACTTCTCAAATACAACACAATTAAGTAGAGAAGAGCAAGCAATATTCACAGGCTACAGAGATTAAAAAGGAATAATCTAAAAGTATTCACCTAGTAAAATATATTATTCAAACATTCAAGGATATCTAGGTGGTATCCTATCTAAGGAAAACCAACAAGAAAATGTTGAATTCATAGAGATTGAAATCAGAATAGAGATCACTAAGCAGGAGGACACAAGGATTAAAAAAAAGTAATGGTCAGTAATGACTCTAGATGATAATGTAAATTAAAATGTATAAGATAAATTAAACAGGGATAATGAAATAGAACTACTGTAAGAGAAAATATTAGTAGTTGTAATTAAAGCATGAACAATATCAGCAAAACACAAGAATGTGCATGTATGGTATGCAGAGTTGAAAGATGGGCTGAGTGGAGAAGTAAAAACATTCTAAGGCTTTTATTTGACAAGAAACAAAAAACAATGAAAAGCAAACAATTTCACATCTTGAAAAGGTAAAATTATAAAGTCCTTTATGAATAAAACTTTAATAACACTAAATAGAATACTTTTCTGCTGAGTACAACTGAATGGACCATAACATTTTTGTTCTTTCTCCTCAAATTCAAACCAAGTTACCACTAACCACCTCTTTCACAAAAGAAAAATATTGGTTCAGAATTCTCAAATACATTTACAATTCAGTGACAAGTGACTAATCAATTTCATAAGGAAAATGTCATGGAATAATGGGCTGCTAGTGATAACAAGGAACCACTGAATGTGATATTGCCAATAAGACAACTCATGCTCTTTCAACCATTCTACCCTAGAATAGTTTTCATTTACTCAAAGGACAATAAAACTGAATCCAAAGAGTTGTTTATAAGAGCTCCAACTGTAGTAAACAAGTAAACAAAATTGTACTCTGAAAAGATGGCGCGCGTGTGTGTACGTGTGGGTATGTGTTCGTGTGTGTGGGTTTATGTGCATGTTTATATGTATTTATATATATAATGTACTATACATAATATATAATATACTATACATATATATTATGTATAGTATATAATATACATAATATATGTATATTAATATCCATAATATATAGTATATAATAAATATTATATACTATATATTATGTATAGTACATATAATATACATTATATTTATATATAACTATATATAATTATATATAAAATATATAATATATATTATATATTATATATTTATACACCTATTATATATAATATATATTATACACATACATACTATATATAATATACACACACATCTATACATATGTACATGTGAGTTGTGTGTGTGTATACATATGTGTGTATGAGACAGAGAGAGACAGAGAAGAGTTTTATTTTACCTTTAGAGCAGCTGGAAAATCTTTAATAGTTTTCCCAAATTTCGCATCTGCATTACCATTACTCTGATGAGCCTGGGAAGTTTTTCCAGCTTGAATTTCTGCTGTACCTAAAAAGAAAAAAAAAGTAGTAAGTAAACTTGCTCTATCACTTTATTCTTCATGTAAAAATGTGCTTACTTTCTAACTGACACATACTTCCGCTAGTACATAAATTCTATAAGAGGCTAGTTGTTCTGTTAAGAAAATTGTTCAAATATCTATGTCTGTAATCAGGATGCCCCAAGAACTAGTATTCATTAGTACTAGCTAAGGAGTTCCAACTAGTCTAAACATTCAAATGAGACAATTTTGCTCCAATCACATATCTATGCTTTTCATTTAAAATCTCTTAACATTTTTTCTTCCTTTCAAATGGTTCTCTTTTTGATCCTTTATATATTAAAGTACTTTTGTGGCTTTTTTCCTCTGCTCTCTTAATCCTAACATGCTTGACAAATGAAATATTTACCATCTTATTACCATGTCCTTTTGATTTTTAATAATGGTACTGCCAACAAATTTGAGAAAACAGTTAACATATGGAACTATAAATGAATGGCTCAGGGTAGAAAGAAATTAATGAGTCTATCTACTCCCAGTCTGTCAGATTTTCTCTTGCCCATTTCCAAAAGTTAATCATCTATGCTGCTGAAAATAGCAATGTAAACTACTAAATACCTCCAACCTAAAGAAAAATACTTCTACAGATATGTTTTTTAACTACATGATTATACAGAAGCAAGAGCTCATAGAGAAAAATGAATATTACTTCTAATTAACCTTTTCTTTTTGTATAGAATGTTTATATTCAAGCTGGGAGTGGTGGCTCACGCCTGTAATCCCAGCACTTTGAGAGGCTGAGGCAGCCAGATCACCTGAGGTCAGGAGTTCGAGACCAGCCTGGCCAACATGGCAAAACCCCATCTCTAATAAAAATACAAAAATTAGCCGAGTGTGGTGGCACATGCCTGTAGTGCCAGCTACTTGGGAGGCTAAGTTAGGAGAATTGCTTGAATTCGTGAGGCAGAGGCTGCAGTGAGCGGAGATCGCACCACTGCACTCCAGTCTGGGCAACAGAGGGAGACTGTCTCAAAAAAAAAAAGAAAGAAAAGAATGTTTAATATTCACATACAGTAAAAAAATAAAAAAAGTACACTACAGAATGACTTCAGTGATAATTAAAAAAAAATAAGTACTTGCACTTTTAACTACAAATAATTGATATGAATGATTTAAGACAGACTGAAATTAATGACTAACTGAATACAAACTAATAGTTTAAAAGATACTGTACCTTGTATACACATAAAGCAGAATTCCAGATAAAACATAAGAAACAAATTTATTAAGTACTAAAGAAGTAAATATTCATAGTTCTATCATTAATTGGAAATTGAAAGAAAAACCATGAATATTAAGATTGTTACCCAATAATTTCTAGAATGAAGAATATTCAAAATTTACATAGGCAGACAGTTGAGATTCTATAAAACAAACAGGGTGAATCTACAGTTCTTATTAATCATACAGAAAAGAACAACTGGCCTACAATTAAAATAAACCTCTCTGGTTTTAAAGAAAGCATGCTTACCTGGTAAATGTTTTGGAAAGCAAGAAAAAGGTATTATTAAAGACCAAGCAAAGATCCATGATAGAAGAAATCCAATCCACCAAGCTCCCAACCATCGTGGATCATCCTCAGTGACATCAGTGCTATATGATAGAAAAACAAGAGGTAAAAGTCAACTCTACCTTATTAATTAAAACTCAGTTAAGATAATTATATACTTTATACTTCAAGTGCATATAGTAGAATATGATTATAATATCCAACAGTTTAATGGTGCCATTGCAAAGAATCAGAAAACAGGTAGCAGACATAATTGAGAGTTATGAGAATAATGGTTTACAAAATGTTTAACAATGGCAAATATGACATGAAAGTTTAAAATATCTAATAGAAAATATGACAAATATTTGAAAAGATACATAGAATTTCTCAACATTCTTTTAACTTTGGCTAAATTTTCTTCTCTACTGTATTAAATATATACCACAGCAAATCACTGATCTGTGTTAAAAGCCCATAGAGTGTGCTTCAATTAGAGCACTTCTTTAATGTAAAATTATTCTTAAAGTGACTATTTGTCTATTTATTTCCTTGAAACAGGGTCTCAGTCTATCACCCAGGCTGGAGTGTAATTGCATGATCATAGTTCACTGCAGCCTTGAACTCCTGGGCTCAAACGATTCTCCCATCTTAGCTTCCCAAGTAGCTGAGACTACAGGCACAAGTCACTCCTGGCCTCAAGTGATCTTTATACTTTGACCTCCCAAAGTGCTAGGATTACAGATATAAGTCACCGTGCCCAGCCAGGGGTCTCATATTTTAATACACTTTGACCCTTTCCAAAAATACACTACTCCTACAACTCATGTAATTTTCCACTGAAATTAAAGTGTCCTTTCTTAAATCTCTGGGTCACTACCTCAAGAGTTCTTCTGCATGCCTTTTTACAGTCTGTGAAAGAGTAAACTAGGACTAACAGTTTAGAGAACAAATCACATACCTATGACCCTATTTTTGTATTCACTGCCCATGGTCATGTAGAGGATTGTGCGGTTATAATTCCCAGTGGCAAAATGAAAAAACATATGACCTCAGCAAAGGCACAAATTTCTCTAATCAGGAAATAGAGAAGGTAACTAACTCAGTGTTGAATTTTGGTCAAAGAGATCTATTTTAATTCATGTCTTAGACACTTACCAACCTGTGCGTATCAACTACTTTGTTGAATACTTGAGATTATTAAATAAGATAGCATGTAAAATAAGTTAACACACAAAACATATGGTGTCTGGTATACAGTATAGGACAAATAAATATTATCTATTACTATCCTTCATTGTCATCATTGTTAAAATGGCATAATTGTGATCTCTGTGACATTATCAGAGTTACTCTGGAACATTTTCTGAGAATCATAGACTCTTGAGACTCTTCAGACTATCTAGTCCCAACTAAATCCATGGAAAATATTGCTAATTTTTATTGAATTCTTATTTTTGAACAATGCATGGGGTCCTACATATGTATTTTTAAAAATTTCACCAGATGACTTTATTAAATGTCATTATTTATGAAAATATGTTATTATAATAAAAGATGGTATAGCATTAACCCAAAAGGTAATGCAGCCAAATTAGATATTATATAAGAATCTTTTGTATTCAATTTTTTTTTCCTGAATAATTCTTCATGCTATACTGAGTGAAGTACTGTGAAAATGTTCTGTCTATGATATTGGCATAATTAAAATAAAATGACTTTAAATAAAAGAAAACTAGATACTGCCTTGCCTTTCTCCCACAGCAACATCAATGTACATGGTTAGCAGTTGTCCTCCCAATACATAGCCAATAGCAGGGCCTAAGATTGACATAGCATAACCAGTTCCTAGAAGAAGAACAGAGACATTGAATACAGTCATATGTACAACTTCACTTTGCCTATCTAACAGTGAAAACAAATGTCTTACTATAGAAAAATCTAAACAATTAAACATACCAAAATCACACATATTTTCATTAAAACAATAACATTTGAATAGACAGTCAAGGAGTCTAAAACATGTAATTCGATGTAAAAGCTATTTGTAGTAATAATTAGAACAAAACCAAAAATTATAAATCCATGGGAAGTGTTAACTGGCAGTAGAGGTAGTATATCTACTATTTATCCTTTACTGATAGTGATCATAGTTACTGTTTACAATATCACGGAAGAAAATAATGCGAGCAACGTGAAACAAGAAGCCTTTTCTACTCTGTGCAACTCAGAAAGAATTTTGTATTTTGCACTACAGCAGCTGACTTCAAATCTGGATCTGCTGAGAAGTCTACTTCTTAAAAGTAAGTCATTAAACTTCTTCCTCTTAGGGACTCTCCCTATTTTTACTTGCAGTGGAATTAAATTGAGCTTATTTCTATCTGTGAGATATTTAAAATGTTGCCATATATAACTCTGAATTTTCATAAAACAAAACTTATTTGACCACTCATGTCTTTTTATTGTTGTTGTTGCTGTTTATTTAAGCTCGCAAGTATTTTGGGGAGTCAGTTGAATATAGTTTCATTTTTTTTCCTTTTTTTAGTTGACACATAACCATTGTACACATTTAGAGGATACATGGTTATGTGTCAATACATCTATACAATGTGTAATGATCAAATCAGATTAATTAGCACACCCATCACCTCAAACATTTAAGATTTGTTTGTGTTGGGAACATTTAACATCCCCTCTTCTAGCCTTTTGAACATATACAATGAGTAATGGTTAGCTATATTCAATCTACAGTGCTATATAGAACACCAGAATTTATTTCTCCTAACTGTAGTTTTCTATCCATTAACAAATCTCTCTATATCCTCCCCTTCCCATATCTTCCCCAGTCTTTAATAACCATAATTCTGTTCCTGAAATCTAGGAGCTGGTATTTTTTCTTTGTAGCTCTCACACATCAGTGAGAACACGTAGTATTTACTTTTTGTGCCTGACTTGTTTCATTTAACAGGATGTCCTCTAGGCTCACCCATGTTACCATGAACGACAGGATTCTTTTTTTTTTTTTTTTTAATGGCTGAATAGTATCCTGTTGTATCCTTGTTTCATTTAACAGGATGTCCTCTAGGATCACCCACGTTACTATGAAGGACAGGATTTTTTTTTTTTTTTTTCATGGCTGAATAGTATCCTGTTGTATGTACATTTCACGTTTTCTTTATCTATGCATCTGTTGACGAATGTTTAGCTTGATTCCATCTCTTAGCTATTGTGAGAAGTGCTACAATAAGCATGAGGACACAACTATCTCTTCAATACACTGATTTCCTTTCCCTTGGATAAATACCCAATAGTAGCATTACTGGATCATATGGTAATTATACTTTCCGTTTTTGAGAAATGTCTATACTATTTTCCATAATGGCTGTACTAATTTACATTCCCATCAACATTCTATTAAAAAGTTCTCTTTTCTCTGCATCTTCACCAGCATTTGACATTTTGTCTTTGTGATAATAGCCATTCTAATTGAAGTGAGATAATATGTCATTGTGGCTTTGATTTGCATTTCCCTGATAATTGATGTTAAGCAGTTTTTCATATACTTCGTGGTCATCCGTATATCTTATTTTGAAAAATGGCTATATAGATTCTTTGCTTACTTTTAATTAGATTATTTTGACTTTTTGCTGTTGAGTTGTTAAAGCTCTTTATATATTCTAGACATTAGTCCTCTGTTGGATGAACAGTCTGCAAATAATTCCTCCTGTTTTATAGGTTGTCTCTACAATCTGATGATTGTTTCATGTGCTGTGCAGCAACTTTTTAGCTTGATATAGTCCCATTTGTCTAATTTTGTTTTTGTTGCCTATGCTTTTGCAGTCTTGGCCATATAATCTTTCCCAGGACCAAGGTAATAAAGTGTTTTCCCTGTGTTTTCCTCTAGCAATTTTATAGTTTTGAGTCTTACATTTAAGTGTCTAATCCATTTTGAGTTAATTTTTGTATATGGTGTGAGATAGGGGTCTAGTTGTATTCTTCTGCATATCAATATCCAGTTATTACAGCACCATTTATTAAAGAGTCCTCAGTGTATATCCTTGGTATCTTTAGCAAAAATCAGTTGGTCATTTCTGAGTTCTCTATTGTGTTCCATTGGTCAGTGTGTCTGGTTTGATATCAACACCATTCTTTTTTGATTACTAAACCTTTGTTGTATAATTTGAAATCAGATAGTGTGATGTTTTCAGTTTTGTTCTTTGTGCTCAGGATTGTTTTGGCTATTTGGCATCTTTTCCAGTTCCATATAAATTTGAGGACTGCTTTTCCATGTCTGAAAAGTGACATTGGAATTTTGATAGGGATTGCATTGAATCTGTAAATTGCTTTGGGTAGTATAGTCAGTCATTTTAACAATATTAACTCTTTGAATCCATGAGCATGGGATGCCTTTCCATTTTTATTCTGTCTTCAGTTTCTGTCATCAGTGTTTTGTAGTTTTCCTTTAAAGATTCTCACCTCCTGGGTTAAATTTATTCCTATGTATTTCTTTGTAACCATTATACATGATATTACTTTCTTGATATCTTTTTCAGCTAGTTCATCAAAGGTGTAAAGAAACATTACTGATTTTTTAATATGATTTTTTACCCTGAAACATCACTGAATTTATTTAGTAGTTCTAAGAGTTTTATGGTGAAGTCTTTAGATGTTTTTATATAAGATTATGTCATCTGTGGAGACAATTTGGCTTCCTCTTCTCGAATTTGGATGTCCCTTATTTCTTTCTCTTGCCTAAGTGCTCTGAATAGGACTTCCAGTACCATGTTGAATAAGAATGATGAAAATGGGTCTTCAGCCAGGCCTGGTGTCTCACACCTGTAATCCCAGCACTTTGGGAGGCCGAGGCAGGTGGATTACCTGAGGTCAAGAATTCAAGACCAGTCTGGCCAACATGGTGAAACCCCGGACTCTACTAAAAATACAAAAATTAGTGGGGCATGATGTGGGCACCTGTAATCCCAGCTACTTGGGAGGCTGAAGCAGGAGAATTGCTTAAACCCAGGAGGCAGAGGTTGCAGTGAGCAGAGATCGCACCACTGCACTTCAGCCTGGGCGACAAGAATGAGACTCCATCTCAAAAAGAAAAAGAAAAGAAAAGAAAAGAAAAAAGAAAGTGGGCTTTCTTGTGTTTCAGTTCTAAGAAAGGCTTTCAGCTTTTTCTCATTCAGTATAATGTTAGCTGTGGGTTTGCCATACATGGCCTTTATCGTGTTGATGTATGTTCCTTTTATACCTAATTTCTTAGGAGTTTTTATCATGAAGAGATGTTGAGTTTTATGAAATACATTTCTACATCTATTGAGAAGATCATGTGATATTTGTCCTTCTATCTGTTTATGTGATGTATCACATTTATTGATTTCCATATGACGAACTAATTCTTGCATCACTGAGATCAATTCCACTTGATCATGGTATATCATTTTTTGATGTGCTATTAAATTCAGCCAACTATAATTTTGTTGAGGATTTTTGTATCTATGTTCATTCGGGATATTGGCTTGTAGCTCCTCTTTACATTCTGTTTTTCTCTGGTTTTGGCATCAGGGTAATACTGGTCTCAGAATAAGTTAGGAAGAATTCTCTCCTCTTCAACTATTTGGAATAGTTTGAAAAGAACTGGTACTAAGTTCTTCTTTACAAGTTTTATAGAATTCAGCAGTGAAGCCATCCAGCGCTGGGCTTTTGTTTCATGAGAGACTTTTTATTATTGATTCAATCTCATTACATGTTATTTGTCTGACCAAGTTTTCTATTTCCTCCTGGTTCAATCTTGGTAGGTTTTATGTGCCTGGGAATGTATCCATTTTCTCTAGGTTTTTCAATTTGTTGGATATATTTGTTCGTAAGACTAATAATCCTGTGTTTTTCTGTGGTATCAGCTGTGATGCCTTCTATTTTGTTTCTGATTTCACTTAGGTCTTCTCTCTTTTTTTTAGTCTAGCAAATGGCTTTATTTTATCTTTTCCAAAAACCAATTTTCATTTCATTAATCTTCTGTAGTTTTTTTTCTTTTTTCTTTTTTTTTTTCTTTTTTTTTTTTTTACTCTTGTTTAGTTCTGAGATAGTCTTTATTACTTCTTTCCTTCTACTAATTTTGGGTTTGTTTGTTCATGCTCTTCCATTTTCTTAAGGTACATCATTAGGCGGTTTATTTGAAATCTATTTTTATGATGTAGGTGTTTCTTCGTATAAAATTCCCTGTTAGCATTGCTTTGGCGGTACCTCATAAGATTTGGTTTATTGTATTTCTATTTTCATGTAATTCCTTCTTAATTTCTTCATTGGCATATTGGTTGCTCAGGAGCATGATGTTTAATTTTCATGTATTTGTACAGTTCCAAAAGTTCCTCATTATTAATTTCTAGTTTTATTTCACTCTAGTCTGAGAATATACCTAATATATTATTAATATTTTAAAGTTTATTGAGACTTATTTTGTGGTTTCATATGGTCTATCCTAGAGAATGTTCCATGTGCTGAAGAGAAGAACATGTATCCTGTAGCTGCTGGATAAAATGTTCTGTAAATACCTGTTAGGTCAATTTGGTCTATACTGAAGTTTAAGTCCAGTACTATTTGCTGGTTTTCTGCCTAGATAATCTTTCCATTGCTGGAAGTGGAGCATTAAAGTTTCCAACTGTTATTATATTGGGGTCCATTTCTTTAACTCTAATAATATTTGATTTGTATACATGTATGCTCTAGTGTTGGGTGTGTATTCGATTATAACTGCTGTATCTTCTTGGTGAATTTATTTTTGTATTCTTGGTGTATTCATAAGAGTAAAACGATATTCTTTGCCCCTTGTACTTTTTGACTTACACTATTTTGTCTAATTTAAGTATAGCTACTTCTACACACTTTTGGTTTACAATTACACTAAATATATTGTTTATCCCTTCACTTGCAGTCTAAGTGTATCTTTACAGTTGAAATGAGTTTCTTCTAGGCAGCACATGGTTAGATATACTTTCTTAATCCATTCAGCCTATCTATATTTTTAATTAGGGAATTTAAACTATTTACATTCAAGGTTGTTATCATTGATAGGTGAGGACTTCCGTCACTTTGTTAATTGTTTTCTGATTTTTTATATATCCCTTGTTCATTTCTTCCTCTCTTGTTCATCTTAGTATTTTGGCAGTTTTCTGTAGTGATAACATTTGATTCCTTTCTTTTTCTTGAGTATCTGCTTTGCACTGAGTTTTATACTTTCACTTGTGTTCAGGGTGGTAATTATTGTCCTTTTGCTTCCAGATGTAGGACTCCCTTAAGCATTTTTTATAGGGCTAGTCTAGTGATGATGCACTCCGTCAGTTTTTGCTTGCCTGGGAAAGACTTTATTTCACCTTTATTTCTGAAGAATAGCTTTGCTGGATGTAGCATTCCTGACTGACAGCTGTGTCCCCCCTCTGACCCCCAGACCCCTGCCTTTGAGCATTCTTAAATATATCATCCAATTCTTTCCTGACCTGTAAGGTTTTTGCTGAGAAATCTTTCTGATGGGAATTACTCCATAGGTGATTTGATGCTCTTCTCTTATTATTTTTAGACTTATCTTTGATTTTTGCTGGTTTGAATATAATATACCTTGAAGAGGACCCTTTTGGGTTGAATTTATTTGGGAATCACTGAGTTTCCTGTATCTGGATGTCTAATTTCTCACCCACAACTTGGGATGTTTTCAGCATTATATCATTATATGGATTTTCTATACCTTTTCCCATATCTTCTCCTTCTGAAATTCCTAAAATTCAAATATTTGTTTACTTAATAGTGCCCATATGTCATATAAGCTTTCTTTATTTTTTT
This sequence comes from Papio anubis, assembly GCF_008728515.1. Lineage (NCBI taxonomy): Eukaryota > Metazoa > Chordata > Mammalia > Primates > Cercopithecidae > Papio > Papio anubis. Next base: position 95,087,375 of record NC_044980.1, read on the forward strand.
TCATATTGTTTGCTGTTTTGTTTGACTGGGTTATTTCCAAAGACCTCTCTTCAAGGTCAGAAATCCTTTCTGTTTGATCTAGTCTATTGTTAAACCTCTCAAATATAATTTTTCATTCAACTACACTTGTAATTTCATTCATTTAACTCATCAGTTGCATGATTTATATTTGATTATTTTTAATGATATCTATCTCTCTTGAATTTCTCATTCAGATCATAAGTTGTTTCCTTGATTTCCTTGTATTGTTTATCTGAGTTCCCTTGATATCATACTGAGTTTCTTTAAGACCATTAGCTCAAATTCCTTTTTAGGAATTTCATAGATTTTTATTTTCTTTTGGTTCTGTTACTGTATAATTATTGTATTTCTTTCAAGGTGCCATGTTTCCTTGATTTTTCATGTTTTTGTTTTTGCTTGTTACTATATTGATGTCTGCACAGCTGGAGCAACAGTAACTCTTCCAATTTTAATGAGTAGTTTTCATAGGATAAGACATATTCCTATAGATATATCTATGGTGTTGGTTGGGTAGGTACCCTTTGGCTTTGATTCTGGGTGGGTGCGGCAGTGTAGTCTGCATTTGAATCCAAGGCCAATGGTATCTGTGAGTTCCTCAGTAGCTTAGGCTGCACTGAACATACTATCTTACTAATGGTATGGCAATGAATCTCTTATGTTAGATTAACAGACTGATAAAGAGAAAACTCATATGCAAATAAAGTACTCAATAATTAGATGTAGGGCTGTGCATTGTCTAGTTAGTTTTACCTTTCAGGAACATAAGAGAAGGAATTTAAGAGAAACTTATGCTACCAGGAATTAGATCACAAAGGAGAAACAATGGTTTGTTTTGTGGACTGTAAGTCAATATAGGATGTAATAAATCACACAGAATGGCAGAGCTCAATCTCAACACCTTGCAGAGATCTGCCTCTATGTCAATTCAAGCAATCTAGAGAGAATGCTGCTTAAATGGCTCTTCCTATCCTGCAAAGCTGGCCTGCCAATACCAAGAAATACAACAGAGGATCAACAAAAATGATGACAATTTATATTCACTGACATTATATGGCAGAAAATAAAAATAATACTGCATGTATTTATTGGGAATACCTATGGCATTACAACTAACTTTTTAATAAGCCTATGTTATACTTTACTTCTAAAGTAAACATATAATAAGATAAACTGATACTGAGACAGTTTAGAGAGTAAACTTACCTATATAGAGAGAAGATTTGTGTGTGGGCACAGAATCATCAAGAAAGGCTGTTCCCAGAGTATAAAGAGGAGTTCCTCCTGCCCCCAGCAATAGTTGTCCCAAGATGAAGACATACAAGTAGTTAGAAAGTGAAGAAGTTGAAGAGGTACAACTGGTGCTATTGCTTGCTGTTACACAAGTGTCTTGGGGAAAAAAAAAAACAACAAAATTGTGAATTTACAGAAATTTAACTAATAATTTAAATTTATATCATATAAATTATATTTGCCTAATATGATATAACCTTATTTATTTCTTCCAATCATTTTACTTTGATTTAAACTATTTAAAAATAAATCAAGAGAAAAATATACTTTCTTACCCCAGCCTGCCCTCACTTTATGAAGGTAACCCCTATTCACCTAGGTCACTTAGATGAGGGTAACCACTGTTAACAGTTCTTTTCAATTTTTCAGACATTTACTCATATAGTTACATGTTGTATACCCACTTAATTTTCCACACAATTATAGGCATAATAAAACATACTATCTTTATATTCAACAATGTCCAGTTTTCACTTATTATGTCCTGGACATCTCTGATATGGGCACTTAAAGCTATAAATTTATTTATTGGCACTGTCATAATATTCTACAACATAAATGTCCTGTAATTTTATTGCCTAGTCCAGTACATGTATTTAATGATAAATATTGTTAATATTATATTGTATTATACATAGGTTTAGACCATTTTGTTATTTCCATTAGAATGTTATGAGGTACATTTTTTTTTAAGTTTACCCTGGCACATTTTGGGCAATCCTATCTATAGGACAGGTTACAATGAGTGAAACTGCTAGGTCAAAGTGAATAAATATTTATATTTTGATACTGCCAAACCACTTTATCAAAAAGTCATACAAATATGCAGTCCCACCAACAATTCATTAACACTTTACATAATAAGACTTAAATGACTACCAAGCTCATTGGTTAAAAAATACATATATTTTTTAAATTTCATTTTAAAAATCCTCAGTGACATTAAGCATTTTTCCATATATTTATTGTCACTTACATTTTTTCTAATTTTTCAATTAGTTCAATTTTCCTAGGTTCAGAGTTTGATACATGACTGTTTCTTGTTCCATAATTACACAAACAATGGCTTTATCCTAACATTTTTTACTATTTGATTTAGATATAAGATAGGTGGATAAACATATATACACAGAAGGGATCACATGGCTATGTCTATGTAATGTGTGTGTATATGTTGCAAAAAAAAGCCTCAGAAGAAAAGTAGGTCAGAGGTCATCTTCTGCAACTAGGGTAAATACCTTAAGCCAATTAGCTCAGCCCAGGTGATTGCAATAAGCCAATTAGATCAGCACTGGTGAATATAATCAGTCAATTAGCTAACGAGAAAGCAGAGGCATCCAAGCAGGCCCCCAGTAGAAAATGTTAATAATACAGGCCTACATTGAGAAGGGAAGCAGGGCTGTGATGTGCTAATTCATATGTAATATCTTTAAGTGGGAGAAGACAGAGATCCAGCATTCTATTGCCTTAACCAAAAAGCACATCTTTTACTAACTTGACTATTTGTGAGTTTATTTATGGCCGCTTGATCTTGTGTCACTAATCTCTGCAATCCTACTCCAGCACAAATCTCTTGTTATTACTGCAGCTTTCTAAGGTTTAAAGGCATCAATATGTCAACCCAGCTATAACTTATTTTACAGTGCTTCATGAAAAGTTCTATTTAATTGATCCATTTTCATAATACAGGCAGTCCTGTATTATGCTGACAAGGAATAATTCACCTCATTAAAAGTTAAATAATAACCAAAAAAGAAAAACAAACGACTAGTAAGGGAGAACAGTCTCCAGAAAAATGCTGTTATTAACGTAGATTTTAAAAGTACTATATTGCCATACTTAAAAAAGGAATTGAAACAATTGCCTCTTAAAATCCAGAGCTCAAAACAGGGATTTAATAAGCTCATAGAAATATGTTGAGGCAGGGAGTGGTGGCTTACACCTGTAATTCCACTACTTTGGAAGGACAAGGTGGGCGGATCACTTGAGGTCAGGAGTTTGAGACTATCATGGCCAACATGGTGAAACCCCGTCTCTATTAAAAATACAAAAATTAGCCAAATCTGGTGGCACACCCCTGTAGTCCCAGCTACTTGGGAGGCTAAGGGCAGAAGAATTGCTGTAACCCAGGAGGAGGAGGTTTCAGTGAGCCACTGCACTCCTGCCTGGGCAGAAAAGCAAGGCTCCATCGAAAGAAAAGAAAAGAAAAAGAAAGAAAGAAAGACAGACAGACAGACAGAAAGAAAGAAAGAAAGAAAGAAAGAAAGAAAGAAAGAAAGAAAGACAGAGAAAGACAGAGAGAGAGAGAGGAGAGAGAGAGGAAGGAAGGAAGGAGAGAGAAGGAAGGAAGGAAGGAAGGAAGGAAGGAAGGAAGGAAGGAAGGAAGGAAGGAAGGAAGGAAGGAAGGAAGGAAGGAAGGAAGGAGAAAAAAGAAAAAAACTCAAACATGGGCTAAAATAACTCAGTATCAAATTTTGTTCTATAAAACATAAAAGAACAAAACTATCAGAAGTGGAAGTCACCCTGGAATGGTCAAAAAAAGAAGAGACTGTAAGAATTATGACAGAGAGAATAGACTTGAGAAATAAGAACAAAATTAAATAAAGGGAAAATAAGACACCAAGATTTAAAAGGTTACAGAGAAAATTACGGATATAGAATTCAGACAAAGGCAATCAAACATATGTCTAATCAACCAAAATAGAAAAATGAATATGTTTAAAGGTAAAATTATGGAAAATTTTCTGAAATAAAGATTGATCTATAATTTAAAAAGATATAGAGCATCCCAGGAAAATTTGCTGCAGGACTTTCAACACCAAAATATTCCCTGGTAAAGTTTGTGAATTTTAAAGATGAAAAGACTTTTTTGAACAGTTAAACAAGAAGGTAAAGCCACTTAGGCAGAAGGAAATAAAAAACATAAGCTTACATTCAGACTTCTCTAAAGCAACATTAATCCCATAGAGGAAGTAAAGGAATGCCAAAAAAGTAACCACTGCAAGATAATGCGACCCTCATATTTTATGCTTAGTCAAACTGTCATGTCAAAAGACAAAGAAAAATATTTAAACCTATATTATTTAAACCTATTAAATCTCATAAAATGAACTTGCCCTGATAAACACTACTAAAGGGTACATTTTAGCCTATAGAGAAATACTTCATTCAGAGATGCCATGTGTACCTCAAGATAATCAGAGGCAAATTTATATAAAATACATAAAATATATTTTATAATATAGTTCATAAAATAGCTAGATTTACCTATTCAAGTAATTTTGTGAGATTATTAGTTGAGGAAATCATTTGAACCCAGAATTTCAACTTCTAATGAAAAATCAAACAATTTCTGACCAAATACAGTTAGCCCTTCATATCCACAGGTTCCATATCTGTGGATTCAACCAACCACAGATCAAAAATATTCAGGGAAGAAAAACAACAACACATAAATAAAATATAATATAAATAATATAAATAAATATTATATATAAAATATATATAATATATATTTATAAAATATAAATAAAATTTATATAAATTTATAAAAAATAAAATTTTATTAAAAAATAAATAAAATGTATTAAAAAATATAAATAAAAATATACTATAATTATTTACATAGCATTTACACTGCTTAGCTATTATTTGTAATCTAGAGATGATTTAAAGTTTATAGGATAATGTAGGTAGGTTGTATACAAATAACACACCATTTTATAGAAGGAACATGAGCATGCACAAATTTTGTTATCCATGGGGGTCCTGGAACCAATCCCCCATGGATATTGTACTTTCAACATTAATTAAAAAGCATGTGATTTGACAATACATCACAAGAGGAAGGTCCTATGTTGTTTATAAATTTGGAGGAACATTGCCAATAAAATTAAGAATTAGAACTTTACCTAATGAACAAAGAAGTGTCCAGTCTTACCCATTAACATTGGCAGGGCTGTGACAAAAGGACAAAAGGAAATACACATACCATATGTCAAAACATTTAGAAGATAAATACCAAGCTCAGCCAAATGCTCAAAGACCCAGGGCCTGCTGCTCTCCAGGCATTTGCCCTAAAGACCTAGAGGCTAAAGGTACCTCTTTTCTTCTGGGCCTATCCTGCTGCCAGGGGTAGAGCAGAATGGACTCCGCTGTGATGTGATTCCTCTTCCCCAGCCACATATTTGATAAGATTCCCAGGAGATGCCTATCTATGCATCCTGGAGAGGGGAGTAAAGAAGCATAGTTTTTAGGGAACCAAGCCTCCCCAATTACCTGCATCAGGTGCTTTGAGGTGACTAACTTTAAACAAATAGTCTCTCTTTCTCCTTTCCCAGGGGGTAGCTGTACTTTTCTTCCCTCAGTCTCACTCCTCATCTCCTAACCTCCTAACCACTGCCCTGAGGAAGGAGAAAGAGCTGCTGCTTTTGTTTATAGTTGACCACCTCCTAGTCTAAACAGCATCTTCTGGCCTGGAGAATTTAGCCCAATCCTACATTCCTCTCCTATCATCTCTGTTCACTTATCCTGTTACCAATCTTTCAAAACCTCCCTTATAAAACTCGAGAAAGAAAAGTAAAGTATCTTCAAGTTTCAATGTTTGTGATAATGTGGGTCTCGCTAAGCACAGGGCTCAGGGCAGGACCCTTCTTATCCAAGCCTCATGTCAGCTGGTGGTAGAAGATCCAAGAAGGCAGCAAGAAAAATACTCTTCCTAAAGGTGACAAGAAACACTCTAAAGTCCAAATTTATATCTCTTTCCTGTAATAGGTGTCAGTAGGGACCTTCTGGGCTGCTATGACTCATAAAAACAGAGGGTAGGGTGAGAAGAGGTTGCACAAAGAATCTCACAGACAATTCAGCCCTCTCTGTGGGAACTGAAAAGCCAAGAGCCTTTATCCGTGCAACCAACGCCTGGGATGCCAAATAAGTCACTCCCACCCTATGGGAGCCCAACGGAGTCAATAAAGTGATTTTCAAACAGAGCTACCACAGCATTTACAGAAAGATGTCATAAGAAAAAAAAAGCAGCATAATTTTATTACAGTTAAGATTAGGGCACTGACCACAAAAATATTTTCAGGGAGCAAATTAGAAATGTGAACACACAGTTCATCATGAGATGAGGCAATTATTTATACAAAGAAATGAAGTAACAGAAAAGAAATGATGAAGGAAAGAAAGAGGAGATCAAATGTTGGCAGAAAAGAGTAAAAGGAAAAAACTAAAACCTCATAGAAAAGAAGACACAATGGAAAGGGGCACACGGGTAAACTGACTGAGAAAACACAGTTATGGGCATATAGAATACAAATGAGAAAAGTGAGCAAAATTAATGATAAAAAAGGAAGAAATGTTAATATAAGGAGGCCAAAGAAGATCATATATACACATAGTTGAAGTAGTTGATGTACCTAAGAAAACTAAAATCATAGAACAAAATACTTAAACATATAATTTAAAGAAATATCACTATACTTTAAAAGTGTGTATGTAAATCTCTATAGGTCAACCTGCATAATTGGAGGCCAGGAAACTATGACATGAATGGTCATCACCAGGACATAGCTTAGAGTAGACTTCGAAGAGAGACTCCAAGTTGCAGACACTCTTGGACTACTGAGAATCTTCTTTGTAGAGAACACCAGCAGTATACCGTATATTACGTGTCACAAGCACTTCTGAATAATTTCAGAATGCACAGGCAAACAAAGGCTTTGTGTGCTTTCTATCTTTCCTTCTTGGAGAATAACAAGTGGAATAATCTCTTATTTATATGTAACATGATAAAGAATGTTAACTTTAAAAATCATCTACCATATATTCAAGCTAGTTTTTTCTTCATTAATGTCTAACATCTCCCAGAACTAGTGCTCTATAAATCACTTTGGTAAAAGACTGTTTAGAAGCATGACAAAAGTGTCAAAAGAAACAAAACAGTCCTAGGTCATTAAAAATATTTAAATTTAGCCCTTATACAAACAGACTTAAATCCTAGAGGGTTACAGTGGCACACAGCCACTCCAAACCACACCAGTGGGGAGGACACCAGGAAAATGCACACTTAGGACCTCTTTCTTCCCAACATGCACACTCCTGTTAGCTAACCCAACTACAATCCAGGGCAGAGAAAAGTGCCAGATTGACAGAGTCTGTTGGGTTTTTCTACTAAAACACAAAGCGAAAGTGATAAATCGTGAATACTGGCTCCGGAAGGACACAAAATATCCAACATAGCTCCCCCTCCTTCTTTAGCATCCGCTTTTATCTGTCTGAATTTAAAAATCTATACTTTTAAATATTAAAATATATATTTAAATATTAACTTATTTATCTGAATTAAAAAATCTGTATGTCTCCCACATTAAAAAACCCACAAAAAGCTATCAGCAAAATATCATCGTGAGGTAACATCCATTCAGTTATTCTCCCACCTGAAAGCAACACTGAAGTGTTAGCCCCAGCTGTGGTCTGCATCAAATGTGGCAGAGGAAAACAAGAGCAAGGCGACAATTAACCAGCTCCATAGTTCTCTTTGTATAGTTGATCAGAGGGCCCGACTAATAAGCATAGCTTCCTTCTATCATGCAGTTCTTGTTCCCTTTACCACTGCCCATACCTTAACTGATCAGGTATTTTACAGTCTTTTACAAGTCTCCAGCTGTTCTTTCCCTATTGAGCTACTGAAGTTTTCTCTCAACAAGTACTGTTGGATATGGGAGTGTTAAGAGGCACCTAAGTGAATCTTGCAGTCCAAAAATATGCTGTTCCTTGCAACTGGAAAGGAACAACTCAATTTTCCCTCGGTAACTAGGATCCATTAGCTCTGTCAATTTAGTGAACTTCTCTCCCTGTTGAATATTTACTATGAAGAGATCAAAAAGGATTAGCGAACAGTTACAGTTAAGCTTTGGACTTAAGGGAATAATGACTGTGTGCCTTGATGGAAACTTGCATCCCTTGGGTACTAGAATTCAACAAGGCAGGGTGTAAGAATTTCACTAAGTGGATTATTAGCTACAGTAGTGAGAGGCACCAATTCATTGCCACTCCTTAGTTCCCTAGACAGTACCCAACGAACATAGTGGTGAATTTTTCCTGGGTTTTATTTTTGCTTAATCTATCCCAGATTTGCAGATGAATAAGTCAGCAATCGACAAATGCCAAAGGCTGCATACAAAAAAAAAAAAAAAAAGCCACAAGAAAATCACCATCACGAAAGCAGCAGCTTGGCAAGGCAGAAATACTATACAGTAACCATGCTACTCTAGTCAAACACCACAGAGAAAAACTGCAATCTCACCCACACTCACTCCCGCAATATATAGTGTAACAAGGTTGCCCATCCCCCTTCCAGGGTGGTGTCAGAGAAGGCTGAGAAGGGACCCGGCACTTCTACCCCCATCAAGAGGTAATGATCCCCACCCCTGGTGCCAGTGAAATCTACATTGGTAGCCTGGGTTTCCAGCTCTATGTAGCAACAGAAGCACCCCTCCTCCCTCTCTGCTAGTACAAGAGGAAGCCTAGCCTAGTGAAGAGTCCAAACTTACACTGTAGTCTAGTTGGAATTAGGCCATACTTCTCCTCTGTGGTGTCAGTAGAAGAGTAGCAAGTCCCTCCTACCCTTCCCAGAGAGAGTGATATCAGTGAAGTTCTAGTGGAGATCCAGGATTGCCACTACCACCTAACAATAACAAGGAGCCTGTCTTCCTAGTAGTTGTCAATTGAGGCCAAGAGGTAAACTTGGATTTCGATGCCACTCGGCAAATAAGATAACACCCACCCCCACTTCAAAGCCATCAGAGCAGTGTCAAGTAGTTAAGACAGAAGATTTAAATAAGAAACAGAGTCTAATAATATAATACCAAGAATATACTTATATACATTTAATACAATATCTGGGAAAAAAACACTCAAAAAGCTATACAAAGAAATACACTCAAAACACTATAGATAAATCAAAATGGAATTCTAAAAATGTTCAACCAACCCACATTCAGGAAAGCAGGAAGCAGATAATAGAGAAACAAAAAACAAAGAACAAACATAAAACAAAATATTAAAAGTATGGGTTTAAACTTTAACGTACTAGTATTTACATTACATGTAAATGGTCTGAATATTACAATTAAAGGATATTGACATAGTGAAAAAAAAAACAACCCAACTGTGCCATCTACAAGAAATTCACTTCAAATGCAGTAATGTGGGCAGGCTGAAATTTAAAGATTGGGGGAAAAAACATATCATCCAAGCATTAATCAAAATAATGTAGGAGTAGCCATATTAATATCAGTTGAAACTGACTTTAGAGCAAAAAAATTTACTTGACACGGAGAGACATTACATATTGAAAAAATAGTCAATTTACCAAGAAGAGTAACATGTATTCACCATCATAGAGCTGTAAAACATAAAGCGGAAATTTATAGAATGAAAGGAGGAACAGACAAACCCACAATTACAATCAAAGATTTCAAAACCCCTCTCTGAGCAACTGATAGAACAAAAAATCAGCAAGGATATAAACTAACTTATTGACCACATCTACCAACAGGATCTAACCAACATTTTTTAAACATTTTGTCAAACAACAGCAAAATACATTTTCTTTTCAAATGCCCACAGAACATATGCCAAGACAGATCACACCCTGCGCCACAGAGCAAACCTTAATAAATTTTTAAAAATTCAAATCCTACATAGCACATTTCTGACTACAATGGAATCTAAACATCATTAACAAAATGATAACAAGAATATCTCCGATCATTGGAAACTAAACAACATGCTTTCACACTTTCAAATAATCTATGGGTCAAAATAGAAGTCTCTAAGGAAATAAAAACATTCACTGAATTAAGTAAAAATGAAAACACAATATATAACAATTGTGAAATACAACCCAAGCAATACTGAAAGAAAATTTTATAGCACTAAAATGCATACATTAGAAAAAATAAAAATAAAATCAATAATCTAAGCTTCCATGTCAGCCACCTAGAGAAAAATAATAATAAAATAAATTTAAAACAAGCAGAAGGAAGAAAATAAAGAGCAGAAATCAATAAATTGGAAAATAGAAAACTATAGAGAAAAATCAATGAAACTAAAGTTCATTTTTTGAAAAGATGAATTTAATTGGCTACATCTAGCAAGACTGACAAAGAATAAGTAGACAAATACTATCAATACCAGAAATCAAGCAAAGGATTTCACAACAGATCCAGCAGACAAAGAAAATATAATAAATACCAGGAACCGTTAGCTCTATATACATAAATTTGACAACTCAGATGAAATGGGCCAATTCCATTAAAAGCATAAATTACATCTACTCACCCAAAATGAAGTATAAGGTTGATGCAAAAGTAACTGCAGTTTTTGCCATTAAAAGTAATGACAAAAATCACAACTACTTTTGCACCAACCTAATAGATTTGAATTACTATTAAATATAACTATTAAGAATATTAACTTTTTAATTGAGAAACTCCCCAAAAAGAAATCTATAGGCTGAAATAGTTTCACTTGCAGAATTCTAACAAACATATAAAGAAAAATTAAAATCAATTTCAGAAAATAGTAGAGGAGGAACATTTCTCAATTTATTGTATGAAGTTTATAATCCCCTAAAATCCAGAAAAAAACTACAAAGCCAAATAGAGACATTACATAAAAGAAAATTAAAACTAAAATCCCTTATGAATATAGACACAAAAATGCTTAACAAAATAGTACCAAACAGAATTCACAAATATATTGAAAGAATTGTACACCATTGGCCAGACGTGGTGGCTCACACCTGTAATCCCAGCACTTTGGGCCGAAGTAGGCGGATCACGAGGTCAGGAGATTGAGACCATCCTGGCTAATACGGTGAAATCGCATCTCTACTAAAAATACAAAATAATTAGTCGGGCGTTGTGGCGGGAGCCTGCAGTCCCAGCTACTGGAGAAGCTGAGGCAGGAGAATGGCATGAGCCCTGGAGGCGGAGTTTGCAGTAAGACGAGATCGTGCCACTGCACTCCAGCCTGGGCGACAGAGTGAGACTCCATCTCAAAAAAAAAAAAGAACTGTACACCATTGCCAAGTGAGATTTATTCTGGGATGCAAGGCTGGCATCAAAAAAATCAAAAAATTAAAAAATGTTAGCGACTGTATTAACAGATTGAAGAAGAAAAAAATCACATGATCATGATCACATGATCAGAAATCTCATGAACAATTGATGCAGAACAAGTATTTGACAATATTCAACAATGATTCCTAATAAAAATTCTCAGAAAAAGAGGAATAGAGTAGAACTTTTCCAACTTGATAAAGAGTATTTCTAAAAACATGAAACAGTGGTGAAAGACTGAAAGCTTTTTTCCCGAATGTAGGGAAGAGGTGAGAACAATCACTTTCACCATTCTTACTCAAAATAGTACTGGAAGTTCCAATAACTAATTTAATGTAAGGCAAAAAGAAAAAGGAAAAAGAAAATTAATGCCATACAGAAGGTGAAGGAAGTAATAAAACTGTTCCTATTTGCAGAAGACATGACTGTCTACATAGAAAATGCCAAGGAATCCACAAAATAATATCAAGAGCCAATTAGTTCAGTAAGGTTACAGAACACACAATAAAACATACAAAAATCTATTGTATTTCCATATACTGGCAATGAACATACAGAAACCAAAATTTAAAATACAGTACTATTTACAATCATTCAAAAAAAAGCAAAAAGAAATACTTGGATGTTAATCTAGCAAAACATATACATAACTTGCATGCTAAAAATACAGAAATACTGATGAAAAAAATTAAAGAAAATCTAAATAAATGGAGTATAAATCCATATATATTCATGGATTGGAAGACCCAACATAGTAACTACATCAATTTAATCCCAATTAATATGCAGGTTGTATTAGTTCATTTTCACACTGCTGTAAAGATACTACCTGAAACTGAGTAAATGTAAATAAAGAAAAAAATTTAATTGACTCACAGTTCCACATGGCTGGGAAGGCCTCAGGAAACTTACAATCATGGCTGAAGGGGAAGCAGGTACATCTTATAAGGTGGCAGGCAAGATAGCATGTGAAGGAAGAACTGTCACTTATAAAACCATCAGCTCTCACGAAAACTCACTCACTGTCAAGAGAACAGCATGGGGGAAACCACCCCCATGATCAAATAACCTCCCACCAGGTCCCTCCCTTGACATGTGGGCATTATGGGGATTACAATTTGAGATGAGATTTGAGTGGGGACACAAAACCAAACCATATCAAGGTTTAACACAATTATTCTCAAAATCCTATTAAGATGTTTTGTAGATATAGAAAAGATTATTCTAAAATTTATATGGAAATGAAAAGGAATGAGGCAAACCAATATGGAAAAATAACAATGAAGTGAGAGGAATATCTATAGGATTTCAAGACTTACATAAGTATAATAGTCAAGAATGTGATATTGGTGGAGAGATACATAAATCAGTGGAGCAGAGCAGAGATCCCAGAAATATGGCTATACAAATATGCCCGACTGATTTTTGAAAAGCTGCAAAAGTAATTCAATGGTCAAAGGACAGCTTTTTCAAATGGAGCTAGAGCAATTGGACACTTATAGACAAAAAATAAAACTTGATCTAAACTTCATATCTTTTATACAAATTAACTCAAAATATATCACAGACTTAAATGTAAAATAGAAAATTATAAAACTTTTTTTTAAAATAGAAGAAAATCTTAGAGATCAGAGCTAGGCAAAGGGTTTGTAGTCTTGACAATAAAAGCATAATCTATAAAAGGAAAAAATTGATAAATTCAACTTTATTTAAATTGAAAACTTTCACTCTGTGAAAAGCCCTGTTAAGAGGATGAAAAGACATGCTACAGACTGGAAGAAAATATTTGCAAACTAGCTTGTGACAAGACCTAGTACTTAACATAAATAGCTCTCAAAACTCAACGGTAAAGAAACAAATATCCAAAGACATGAAAAGACATTTCACCAAGGATGACATGCAGATAGCAAATTCGCACAAGCAAAGATGCTCAATGTTATCAGCCGTTAAAGAAATACAAATTAAAATACAATGAGATTTCATTGTACACCTATCAGAATGGCTATAGCAAATGCTGGCAAAGATTCAAATAAACTGAGTCACTCATACATTGCTGATGGGAATATAAGGTGCTACAGTGAATCTGGAAAAAGGTTTGCCAGTTTTTCAAAAAACTAAACACAGAATTTTCATATGACCCAGCAGTTTTACTCCTGGGCATCTACTCCAGAAAAAGGAAAACTATGTTCACATGAAAATCTGCACACTAATGTTTGTAGCTTTATTTGTAAAGCAGTTTCACTCCTGGGCATCTATTCCAGAAAGATGAAAACTATGTTGACATGAAAATCTGCACACTAATGTTTGTAGCTTTATTTGTAATAACCAAAATCTGGGAACAAACCAGATGTTCTTTAACAGGCAAATGGTTAAACAAACTATGGTACATCCATACCATGGATTACTAATCAGCAGTAGAAATAACAGAACAACTGATATATACAACAACCTGATGAGTATTCAGAAAATCACTCAGACTAAAAAAAGTCAATTCCAAAATATTATATACTGTATAATTACTGAAATATAGTAAAACCTTTAAACATAAAAATGTTCATCATGAGTTAATTTATAATTAAAAACTTTTTATCTGTAAAAACTGAGCTCTATGAGAATGTTTAAAATGTAAAACAGAATGCTATGCAAGAATAAAAATGCTCACAGGTTGCAACATATTTTATTAACTGTATTAAAAATAGGCACAGAAAAACAGTAAGACAATTCTGAAGTTGTTTTCCTTGAGAAAAGAAAAACAGTGAATTGGGTTTTTCTCTCTTTCTACTTCTTAGTATTACCCAAATTGTCTGCATGACCCATAGAACCTCTCTAACCAGAAAAATTAAATGTATTAATAAAAAATATAACAAAGGAGGGTTGATTAAATAAGTTATTTATAAAATGAAATAATAGCAAAACAAAAAGATTCTGCAGTCCCATCTTTACTAATATAAAATGTGTCCAATACATCTTCCAAGTAAAAAGAAGTCAACATCCATAGATTAAAAATCTTGTTTCCTTCAAACAAGGATTTTGAATGTGTTTGTGCAAATGTGAGGTAAAAATGTGTGAATGTTAATAAAATTATGTGAGTGTGAATGTGTGCATGAACATGTGTTAATGACTGTGTAGTGTAGTTTATGTGTGATAATATATGTATGAATGTGTATATACATTTTAAGAAGACTGAAGAGTGTTAACAGTGAATAATCGAGGTGTATTATCATGAAAACTCTTTCTTTTTTTTCTTTTTTTTTTTTTTTTTTTGAGACGGAGTCTCGCTCTGTCGCCCAGGCTGGATTGCAGTGGCCCGATCTTGGCTCACTGCAAGCTCCGCCTCCCGGGTTCACGCCATTCTCCTGCCTCAGCCTCCGGAGTAGCTGGGACTGACTACAGGCGCCCGCCACCACGCCCGGCTAGTTTTTTGTATCTTTTAGTAGAGACGGGGTTTCATCGTGTTAGCCAGGATGGTCTCGATCGCCTGACCTCGTGATCCGCCCGTCTCGGCCTCCCAAAGTGATGAAAACTCTTTCTTTATTCCATTTTTGTTTGTATGTTCCTATTTTCTGAACATTTTACAAAGTATATATCATGTTCAAAGCCAAAAAATTCAAGACATTTTCAAAAGGCAACTCGGCTATTTAAAAGGCAATATTTCAATGTGTTATTCTAAGTGGACCCAATTAAACTGAGCTACACCAAATGAATTATTTTCTTATCTTATCTCATAGCAATATGATCTTAGAAATATATCTAATTAAAACCCTTTCTAATGTACTAGTTCAAAAGTGTTTGGTCAGACTTTGGGGATATGTCAACACCAAATGACATCCACAAAAAAAAAAGGGCTTTATTGTTCATTGCTACTATTTAATGAGCACTTATCACACACCAGGCACTACCTTATCCCCACATATGTATACTCTTCCATGTGGCATTGATTATTATCAACATAATTTATAGCCAAAGAAACTTATCTCCAGGATCACTATAGTTCTATCACAGTGTGTGAGCAAAAACTTAAACTCACTTATTTCTGACTCTTACATCTCTGCTAAAGTGCTGAATACTTTCATTAAATAGGATGAGCTAACAGCATTAAAATGAAACACAAAAAAAATACATTAAAACACACACTGGCAAATTTGTGCATTTTTAAGAACAGTGACTAAGAAACTAGAATTTCCTCATTTATTTCCTGCCACAAACCACCAACTTTTCTAAAGAAGCTACTAAAAAAAAAAAAAAAAAAGACATTGCTGAAAGACCTTCCACACAATATATCTGGTTAGACACAACTATGTCTATGGCCACTTCAATGTCCTATCAGAGCATTTCATTTTATACATGAAGATTTTTTTTGAAAAAGTCCATGAAAAGAGAATTGCTAACATTTTAACATTAAGAGCCTAATGTCTTGTCCTTCCACAAAAGACAGTAAGAGTAGGTAATGGCAGATAAAGGCAATTTGGGATTATCTGTTCACATTTTCCATAAACTTGGGCTAAAAAACAATGGAACATTAAAAGAGAATTTTCTTAGAAGCACTGAAGTGAAATCAACATTTTAGCAAGTCATTAAGACAAAAACCAAAAGTAGAATATCGAAGCATTCTGCTACTATTTCTGAATATGCTTCTCATTTTAGCTTACTTTTTCACACTGCAAATTTTTCAGATTCCAAATCTTACTCAAAAAGATTATGGAAAATAATTTTTACCTGTAACAATGTAATTTGTCCCAATTCAGTCACCAGAAAAAAAAAAAATGAATAAGAGAGAGAAAGAGAAAATTCTCTTTAAATGTTCCGTTATTTTTTAGCCCAAGTTTATGGAAAATGTGGACAGAGAATCCCAAATTGCCTTTATCTGCCATTACCTACTCTTACTGTCTTCTGTAGAAGGACAAGGCATTGGGCTTTTAATATACCTCATCAAAGGACTCCGTTAATTAATATATGTGACAACTCAACAAATAGTTCTTAAGCACCTAGTCTATATCACATGCTGTTCTAGGTGCTGATCATAATAGTTTCTAAACTCAACAAGGGCTTTCAAATACACATAGTTAAACCTAAAGCAAGATAGAGCAGATTTTACCAGTGTGTTCACTGCCTCCTTTACCTAGAGGAAGACAAAATAAAGGGTGAAAGCCGGATGAAGGGGACAAGTGTAACAATGGAGCCTCTTCATCAACTCTACATATCATACCCCTAACTAAAGATTCACAAAATGCATTTGCTTTATAGTGCTGCAATAAAGACACCTGCTTAGCTTTCTTCTTTTTTGTTTTTTTCCCAAACTCATTCAACCATTGAACACATTTTTAACATATTCCTATACCTCTAGAAACTGTTCTCTGTAGATCACGCTTTCAGAAATGTTTGGACATGTTTTTCTCTTTCAGAAGGCCATGGATTTTTTAAACCTCTACCTATCAGCAAACTATAGCTTGCAAGGAGAATTGAGCTTGTGCTAAAATTTCATTGACATATTTTTTTCCTACTTATTTTTCTCTGTAAGTTTCCTCTATTTCAGAAGTTTAGTCATTTGCATTTTAACAAAACTGGCTGCATTAGAGCACCTAGCATTTCATGATGATTGTGAAACTCCTATTTTAAAGGAAGACATAAACCAAGAATCCAGAAAGGAAAACAAACCTTTCTCTCTATATCCACAGTTAAAAGCTTTACAAAGTAATCAGACACTAAAATGGACATGTAGGTCCTAAGTTAGACTAAGATAACCTGGATAATTTTTTTAAAATATTGATTCTTGAGTCCTACTCCAAACTTACTGAATCAGGATCTCCAATATTATATATATATATTTCTTTTTTTTTTTTTTTTTTGAGATGGAGTCTTGCTCTGTTGCCTAGGCTGGAGTACGGTGGCCCAATCTCAGCTCACTGCAACCTCCGCCTCCTGGGGTTCAAGCGATTCTCCTGCCTCAGCCTCCCAAGTAGCTGGGATTACAGGTGCCAGCCACCACCCCCAGCTAATTTTTGTATTTTTAGTAGGGACGGGGTTTCCCATGTTGGCCAGGCTGGTCTCAAACTCCTGGCCTCAAGTGATCCACCCACCTCAGCCTCCCAAAGTGTTGGGATTACAGGCGTGAGCCATTGAGCCTGGCTCAGGGTAATTCACATTATCTAGGAAATATGAGAAAGACCGAAAAGCCTCTGATATTAAAAAATTGTGATAGTTTTATCTAGAGCATTGACTATTGCTAAAAGGTAGCTCTAGGCCTTTTATTGTATGTATTATATTTAAATTTGAATCATTTGTTTTATTACACCATTGTAGCTCCTAATCTAAAAAAAAATCACCTCTCCTCATTATTCCTTCATTCATTTCAGTTACAAAGAAGTAAAATGTAAGAAAAATAAGTGATATCTGGAAAGGAAAAAATAATATCAAAAAAGGAAAAACACTCAGAGGCCAAGCAAAATTAAAGCTTCCTGTATTGTATTTGTGCTTGAAAAGCTCTAAGATTCTTTGCCCTAGGTCTTCTCAAATCTAGGCAAGCATTCCATTAAAGAAAAAAAACAAGAACAAAAGATAAAATAGTAAGTAGAAATAAAGTCCACTTTGAGTCCTACTCTAATCATTTTCCTAGCACAGCTTTTGTGAGTAGTTACCAAGTATAACCAAAGTCCTTTGATGAAGCATTCTCTCTGAAATGCCAATCAAAAAAAAAAAAAATAGAAATTTAGTGCTACAGCTAATGTGAATTTTTATTATTTAAGGTTCCTTTGAGGGAAAGGGGATGGAAAAGAGAAACAAAGATATGGTGCAATGTAGGAAAAATTATCCAATTATTTGTCAATAAATAAAAAGAACTTTACTAGGTTAAGTAACTACTTTTCTACAATTCCTCAGTATTTAATAATGCCTCTCTCCCAAAGTCTCAAGGAGATATAAAGATTATTTTGCATAGGAACATTAAAATAACACTCATTTAAAGAAATTAAAATTGCTTACATGGAAACATATTATGTAGTAAAGACGTATTTATTGCATTTTAAATATTTTAAAGTCATATTGCAATATGTTGTGTCATATTAATATTAAGTTGAAGTAAGTCAAAAATAAATGTCAAATATGACTTATTTGAAAGTGTTTTGACACTATTCTATGTTTGGGTTAACTTGTACAAAAAATTAGCCCTTAATAGGATGTATTTGTTCTGCTTAATTTTAATACTTCCTCTTTTTTGAATCCAATAACAACCACAACTTCCCTTTGATCATCTCCATTCAAAGTTAATCACCTCTAATACTTATGTCTTTCTAAAAGCTTCCCTTAAAGAAAAACTTTCTCTCCAACCTACTTAAATTTATTGTTTACAACACAATAGAAAGTCCAAGCTGTTTCCAAATATATCTTCCTAACTTTTGTTCTTAACATCCTTTTGTGTTATTCTCACACCTGTAGAAATTATACACGCTTATCATATTTTCTTTTCTTTCTTACTACTTACTAGCTACATTATATTAGTTTAGTCTCCTCTTATAGAGATTATCCCAACCAAAGTGAGCCCTGACTTTGATTTCCCACAAGAACAACAGAAAAAGCACACAAGGGTATGTTACTTTCCTCACTGTCCATTTTAAATTAAATTATATGTATAATTTCAATTAATAAAATCATTTATTAACATTATGCTCTATGTTATGTTAAGTTACTTAAGAAAATTACACATCCCTTTGCCTCTAACTAATTTACAGGAAGCTTTCAACTAATCTGTTTTCCTTTTGCAGTTTCCTTTTCCTAAGTTTTCTTCTCTACTCTCCCTAAAGTTTGACAAATAATTCCGATTTTTCATTACAGATTCCCATACTTGCAAAAGTAGATTAATACACACCACTGTACTGGACTACTAGAAATTGGAGAATAAATGGTTGACATTCATAAAAAATATTAAAATCATTCAATATCATTAATAACTTAGTATGAGTAATAAGCATACACATTTGAAAAACAATAAACAAACCATAAAAATTAGGATTAGCTTTAGTTGTTGTTAACCATCTATTCACCTCTTGCCCTAAGGCTTACACTGTAAAAAGAAGAGCTTTTTCTTTTTTTTTTTTTTTTTTTTTTTTGAGATGGAATCTCTGCTCTGTCACTCTGTCACTCAGGCTGGAGCGCAATGGTACAATTTCAGCTCACTGCAACCTTCACCTTCCTAGTTCAAGCAATTCTCCTTCCTCAGCCTCCCGAGTAGCTGGGACTACAGGTACATGCTACCACATCTGGCTAATTTTTTGTTTTTTGTTTTTAGTAGAGATGGGGTTTCACTGTGTTGGCCAGGCTGGTCTCGAACTCCTGACCTCATGATCCGCCCACCTTGGCCTCCAAAAGTGCAGGAATTACAGGCATGAGCCACCATGCCCGGCCGGGATTTATTATTTCTAACATCCCTTCCATTTCTAAATGTCTGTACTCCTTTAAATGTGTAATGCAATTTCAATCCTGAATTTTGTGTCTGTCATATTATAAACACCTACACACACCACAATGACACTTCTGTTAAGAAAAATCACAGGGCAAAAAAATGCAAAAATTCAACACAACAGTGATGCATTTTCATTCACCGACAATGGGGGAGTAACTAACATACCCCTTCCTGAAAGTCAGTGAGACATTATCTATGAAAAACTAGAATGAGGAAGCCCTTCAAATCCAGTATTTGCACTTCTAGGAATCAAACCAAATGAATGACTTGCACATTTATTTAAACACATATGTTTGACGATACACACTGCAACACTGGACATATAATATGCAGTTCATACTAAAAAACTTCAGGCCGGGCGCGGTGGCTCAAATCTGTAATCCCAGCACTTTGGGAGGCCGAGACGGGCGGATCACAAGGTCAGGAGATCGAGACCATCCTGGCTAACATGGTGAAACCCCATCTCTACTAAAAAACATACAAAAAACTAGCCGGGTGAGGTGGCAGGCACCTGTAGCCCCAGCTACTCGGGAGGCTGAGGCAGGAGAAGAATGGCGTAAACCCGGGAGGCGGAGCTTGCAGTGAGCTGGGATCCGGCCACTGCACTCCAGCCTGGTCAACAGAGCGAGACTCCGTCTCAAAAAAAAAAAAAAAAATTCAAACCCGAATTCTTAATTTCATTCCAATTCTGTTCTACCTCATATTCCATCTTCTAGTAAAAATGGCCCCAGCTGATCAAGCCAAATACCAAGGAGCTCTTCATTCCTCCTTCACAATAAATCCAACAGAGTCCTATTTCTTTTTCCTCTAAAACACACTGGGAATCAGTCATCTTCTGGATCTCTACTGCTACCACCCCAGTCTCAGCTGCATTTATCTCTCACCTGGACTACAATAAAAATTTCTAGAGCGACTGGCTCCCATTTACTCTTGTCTCTTGAACTCCAGTAAGATCATGCAATTCCCTGTGTAAAACTCTTTCACAACTTTGCATTGCACTTCAAGCACAATCTAAATGCCTCCCTAGTGTCTACCTGCCTCCCCAAAACAGCCTCTCTTGCTTCGATGATGCTGGCCAAAACTGACAATTCCTAAAACCTACCGAGCCATCCTCTGCTCCAGAGCCCTTAACCATGTTTTTCTCCAGCCTGGAAAGTATCTTTCAAGGTTAGCTCTTCATTATCCAGATATTATCATTGTAGCCTTTCCTGGCAAACACACTTAGCCTTTAACACAGTATTACTTCATTCTATTTGTCTCTTTACTCACTCACCTCAATTTTCAATTATCTTGTTCATTTGTTTATTAATTGCATATTTCTTCCCACCAGTACATAAAATCAGATGGCATGGAACTGTTTTACTGGTGTTATCTCAACACCATGTGTAGTCCATATCAATAAATATATGTTGTGTGAATGGCAGAATAACAGGAGGGCAAGCTGAGTTTTTGCTTTCATTTGCCACATCTAAGCTATTATTTAAATTATGAGTCAATTTACAGTAAAAATCTTAGATCAGCCAATTCCTCTATCTAACCTATTTCAATCATCTACCAAAATAATGAAAAATGTAAATTAGATCAACAAGAACTTGGTGAAAACCTGCACAGTACACTACTAAAAGTTTATGATCTGGCTTCAGCAATCTTAGCTTCATCTCTGGTCACACACAAACACCTTAATTTGTGGCAATTTTCCTTTAGGAAAATAAGTTCTTCAGAATGGCCATAACTCGAGGTATAAATGGCCAGGGATGAAGCTGAGAGATCGTGGAAGAGAGATCAGGCTTTGTACTGGAAGAGGTATTTATGTTTCAGTTTAGAGAGTCATAGATTTTTGAGCCAGGTTTGTTTACTTAAGAACAAGAAAGGCATCTGAGCAACTGAAAGGGTAAGGGCCTAGAAACAGCACAAAGATTACCATCTAAACGCTATGAACAAATAACAATCATAGAATCAGTATCATGTTTTCTTGTGTGGCAGATTAAAATTTAGATATTCCCTTACGATTTAGATTTCAATAGTGTTATACTAAAGCCTACGCTGAAATATGTGGCTTGTTCCTAAAACTACTCCCAGTGAAATTATGTCAGTTGCCTTGTGCAGTCTTGTCCAATCTTGGACAATGTGCTAGAATCTATGTACGTGCTCTTTCTGCTGATAACATATTCTCCTTATCTTATTCATTCCAAACTCTACCACATTTTAAAAATACTCTCCATTCATCCGCTTACATATTCTATTTTTACTTCTAAAATGGTGCACTTCTAAAACCATGCTTTGTTACTGAGAATATTTTCCTGTTTGTTATCATTCTAGAATTGGAAAATATATCTTGGGAAAGATTAATACTTTAATACTGTCTTAGTCCATTTGTGTTGCTAAAAAGGAACACCTGAGGCATTCATATGGAAAAGAAATTGATTTGGCTCACAGTTCTACTGTACAAGAACACAGAGCCAGCACTTGCTTCTATATGAGGGCCTCTAGCTGCTTCTACTCAGGGCAGAAGGCAGAGGGCAACTAGCCAGAGATCACAGAGATCACATGGGGAGAGACGAAGCAAGAGAGCTAGAGGGGAGGGGCCAGAATCTTTTTTTTGTTTGTAGAACATCTGACTATATTGCCCAGGCTGGTCTCTAACTCCTCAGCTTGAGGGATTCTTCTGCCTCAGCCTTCCAAAGTGCTGTGATTTTAGGCGTCAGCCCCCATGCCTAGCTCAAACTCTCTTTAACAAACGGTTTTTGGGGGAACAAACAGAGAACTCACTGACCCTCATCTCCAGGGCACTAATGTATTCATGAATGATCCACCCCCATGACCCAAACACCTCCCTCCAACACGAGGATCAATATGAGGTTTAGGGGAACAAACATCCACACTATAGCAAATATTAATTTTCAGTATTAACACACAAATCTAACAATCTTAACTTTTTAAAAATAATATCTATAGCATAACAGGCTCCAATTATCCTTTGCCTTTTATTTTCAGGGGCTAAGTAAGTGAATAAAGCCTCTGAATTTATAACCATCTGATTTTATTCCTAATTATTTCAATATCTGCTATTAGAAGTCCCAGGAAGGACATTAAAATGTTAAGGTCTACTTTCATTTGTCCACCCTTCTGGCTCTACTACATAGTTTTTTAATTAAAAATGTCATTTGGAAAAAATACGTATATAATTAAATTTCCTTTCTGAGCCTTTGAATAACACATTTATCCATCTAACCAGAGCAACCTATGATGTAGGTTGCTCTAAAGTTCTGTGTTTCTTATTTAGGTACAAAGGTAGAGCTAGTTTCATTTCTTAGGAAAAGTTCCACTTTTCTAAATGTCACCTCTCTTTGTCTCAAATCAGGAATCAACACGTCCAGGGTGCAGAGCTGTAAACACAGCAAATAAAAGTACAAAGGGAAAAGCTAACAATCTCAGAACTCCAATGAGGTCACAACCTGCAAAGGAAAACAAGTCATCTCTTTTTGAGGAGGACCGTGTATATAATATGGGGAATAAGAATCAGAGGCTTAAAAACTTGGAGAACCACTGAAACGATGAATAATGTACAGTCTCTCTAATCTCCTATCTCATAGAGTTCACACAATGAACAAACCAGTGAGCCGTGGAAGAGATGTAAACCCTTAACATACTGTATAAGTGAATTGCAATATAAAGTTAATGACCTAGTTTTATCCACTTCTGTAAATTAAAACAAACATAAACACAACAGAAACTTACCTTTAAAAAGAGACCCCAACTTATATTTTCCACTGAAAAATTGTGGCAATGAGAATACAAGTGCTCCCAGTCCAATCATAAAGGCTGCAAATGCAAGCCACCTCGGCTTATGTCCTCTTTCACCGAAGAATGATACAAATAAAGACAACAAACAGAAGGAAATATCGTAGCTTGATGAAATCAGGCCAGTCAGGGAACTCTTCATTTCATAACGCTTCTCAATAGTGGAAATGCTAATATTTACTAGGCCATTAACTACAATACCTAAAAAAGAGAAAAATTGATGTGCATCATTAAAATGTTACCATATGATTAAGATTATTAACACAATGCAGTAGAGTTTGATTATTCGTTTCTTTTGTTTTTTTAAATGTACCAGTTTTCAAAGTCTCAAAGTTTCAAAGTTAGGCAACCAAAACATATTTCCTTGAAAATCAGTTTGCTTTTTATTTTTATTTATTTATTTTTTATTTTTATTTTATTATTATTATTATTATTTTGAGACAGAGTTTCACTCTGGTTGCCCAGGATGGAGTGCAAAGGCGCGATCTCGGCTCACTGGCTCACCGCAACCTCCGCCTCCCAGGTTCAAGTGATTCTCCTGCCTCAGGCTCCAGAGTAGCTGGGATTACAGGCACACGCCACCACACCCGGCTAATTTTTTGTATCTTGTTAGTAGAGATGGGTTTTCACCATGTTGGCCAGGCTGGTCTTGAAATCCTGACCTCGGGTGATCCACCCGCCTTGGCCTACCAAAGTGCTGGGATTACAGGTGTGAGCCAATGTGCCCGGCCCAGTTTGCTTTTTAAATTGTAGACTTGTGAATTTTCAGGTGTCCAGCAAACCTGATGCTTGCTACATACAAAATTATAGTTAACTTGCCTTAATTCATTTTTCTTTAAATGGCAAAGTCAAACTGGTAAAGACCCAGGAAGTCAGTTTGCTAGAGTTTCCAAGTATTAATATATCATACTCCCATGGCCCTCACTCAGAAGACTACAAAAGGTACAAGAGACCCCTTAGGCCATTACAGTTAGGCTCAATTGCTTCCCAAATTATTCAATCCTTAAACATATTTATCTATGACAAAAGATAACTTTGACTATTACTTTGTCTCTTCCCTCCTCTCCCCAACTCCAAAAAAAGAGATAACCTTGATTTAGTCTTAGGAAGAAGAAATTGAGCTCTCAAACCCTTATTTTTTTCTAACATTCTTACAGATATTAAAGTTACCATGTAAAGAATTCTAGAGCAAAAGTAAACATAAGTCTTTCAACTGCTTGCATTCTAAATTGTATGCAAAGTAAAAGAAAAAAACATACATTTATTCTAACTATAGTGAAGGAATAACAGAAAGTAAACAAGATAAGACTGAAAATCTGAAAATTTTGACTTACTTAAAAATGTCCTGTCCAGATATAGATTAAACTTACAGGAGTTTTAAACATAACTATAAATTGAAAATTTTAAAAATCTGATTGAATTAACTAGAGATTCCTTTTTACCTAGGTTTGATAAATTTTTTTCATTAACAGTCCAGATATATATTAAACTTATAGGAGTTTAAACATTACTACAAATTGAAAATAAAAAACATCTGATTGAATTAACTACTTTTATTATTTAGGTATGATAAATTGTTTTCATTCAATAACAGAATGAGTATATACATACAAGTCATGATCTCCACAAATCTCTTTAAATTTTGATTTATCAAGACCGTAGCTGAAAATATATTTCAAAAAATAAATAAATAAATTCAACGAATTTAATAAGTTTCAAAACTCATAACATTTTTTACTTTTATACCAGTTTCATAAGACTATAAGCCAATTTACAATTCTTGGGATTTCAAGATAAAGTACCTAAAGTACCTTAGGATGACATTTTTATGCATTATCTAGTAATACAAAATTTTCCCCATCCAATAAAATCAACTTCCCTATTACCTGCCATACTGACTAAAAATTAGTTAATAGAAAGCGTTGTCTTTATGGTAAAACTTTCTCTTTGAAAAAAAATTTCGTAAACTCCTCAGGAAGGATAGCACATTAATCCAATGACTCTTAAAGTGAATTATATGCTACACAAGTTCCAGGAACACTACTTAAAAAGACAAAAACAATCTGGAAACACTCCATACTACATCTCTCTATTGTAAATGAATGACAGTAGGAAGCACATTAGAAAATTAAGTACTTAGAGAACCCCTGTTTGTCTTTGAGAAATGCTGGGTTAAATAAACTCATTTGACAAATTTTGTTTTTCTTTCCCATTAAATGTATATTTACATATACCATGGAAATAATCTTAAAGATCATGTTTGAGAAACATGGCAATAAAGTTTTCAGGCATTCAAACTTAAACTGAAAAGTAAACTAATAATTTATTGGGTCACACTTTTTATTATCATAATTTTTTTTTTCTTTTTTTTTTTATGTTCTTGCCTCGCTCTGTCACCAGGCTGGCGTGCAGTGGCGCCATCTCGGCTCACTGCAACCTCCATCTCCTGGGTTCAAGCGATTCTCCTGCCTCTCAGCCACCTGAGTAGCTGGGACTACAGGCGTGTGCCACCGCACCCGGCTAATTTTTGTGGTGTTTTGTTTTGTTTTGTTTTGTTTTGTTTTGTTTTGTTTTGTTTTGTTTTGAGACAGAGTTTTACTCTGTTGCCCGGGCTAGAGTGCAATGATAGGATCTCGGCATACTTCAAACTTCGCTTCCCGGGTTCAAGTGATTTTCCTACCTCAGCCCTCCAAGTAGCTGGGATTGGAGGCATGCGTCACCATGCCCAACTAGTTTTTGTATGTTTGGTAGAGACAGGGTTTCACCATGTTGGCCAGGTTGGTCTCGAACTCCTTACCTCAGGTGATTTGCCTACCTCAGCCTCCCAAAGTGCTGGGATTACAGGCGTGAACCACCACGCCCGGCCTACTGGGTCATTTTAATCTCAGATTAAGCTTCTTAAATTGGGGACCTATGGGTAGATGCTGCTCCAGACTAAACCTGACACAATTTTCTAGGAGTGACAATTATATTTGATAACAATTTTAGGCAATATTTTATGTTAAATGTAAAATGACATATTCTGGAATAATATAGAAATTTCAGAGGACTTTTAAGATAACACACAAGACATTTTTTTACTTGTGTCCAACTTTTTTACCTTCACATTCCTTTGACACTGAGATGCTTCACAATTACCAGTTTTGTAAAACTATTATCAAGACATTAATGGAGGGGAACTTTGGTAGGGACAAGAAAAGTGGACAGGGAAATAATTCTTCAACACAAATCTACCTTCAGTAGAAAAGCTGCAGCTGACTTGCAATCAATAAATAGTACTTAGCATCTAATGCACAAAGCAAGGGGCCCTGGGTTACTTGAAGAGGGAGAATAAGAACAAAAAGTATGCTTTGACTTAGTTTTTTATTAACTTAAAAAAAAATGAGTTGTTTCCAACCCTCTAAAAAATATATTTCTAAGGTTGTATTTCTTCCAATTAATCCTTGACTGGTTATACAGAAAATATTATCAGACTATGACTCAAGTGACCAAAATATATCTAGGTGCCAATTCAACTAAGCTTCGGCATGTCCTTCGTGACTCTCCACCTCATCTCCACCCTTCCTCAAAGTCACCTCAGAGTAACTTCCTATTTTCTTTCAACCTCTATATTAAACACACCATAGCAGCTTTAACCTTCTCCATGCTTTCTTTCAAGGGAGCTGTTCTCCCTTCAGGATATCACTCCTCCGACCTGAGCTTAGATTGCAAACCCCTGAGGGTATAAATCTGAACTGAATCTGTAACTCCCAGGAGAACCTAAAAGAGATCCTAGAACAAAACAGATACTGGATAACTAATGTAACACAATGAAGATTAAGCCTCACCCTTCAACAACGTCGGGAGGCTTTGCTAATTTACTCACTGGGCTCCTCTGGTGCCCACATACTCTCAAACTAAATACACTCACAAAACATGAATGTCTGTATCTAATTTATACGATAGATTTTACACAGCTTTCTTCTTTGCAAGGCATCTCACGTTGACCTGCAAATGTATTACTCCTTCCCCTGAGGCAATGAAACAAACGTAAAATATCTTTAAGGAGGGACTCGGTAAATTTTTGTCTTTATAATGTAAAATAAACTCCCCCAGGGTATACCTTTCCCAAAAGAAGGTTCTTGTAATCTTCCCTGGAAGTCTTGAATCCGCTAAACTGAGGTAAAACACAAAAGAGAAAAAGGCTTGTATGGCAAGTTTGAACTGTAGCGATAAAGGAGAAGCTGAACTTTGGAAGGCTGGCTGGAGCCAGTAGGTTGACATTGGTGAGAGCGCACGCAAGTTCCAAACCCGGGGACACCTTGCAGGGCGCGTCCATCGCCCCGCGGACCCCGCGCACCTGCCCTCTTCCTCGGCTGACTCGCCATGCCCACCTCGCTCTCCACTGGCCCAATCCTCGAGCGGGCACTGGACTTTACCTTGTGTGACGGCCAAGAGGCAGTAGTGAAGCAGAAAGCCTCGAGGTGTGTTGAAGCGCTGGAGACATTGAGGATGGAAGTTCCTCCACCCGCAAGGCCCCTCCTCAAACTCGGACAGCGACAGTGACCGGAGCTGCTCTTCGGAGACATTGGGAGGGGCTGAAGGCAGAGATGGCTCCGGTGACTTCTGGGGCTCCCGGGGCTTCTGAAGCTCCTGTGGCTGCGAATTCTCTTTCTGGGGATCAGAGGAAAAGGCAGAGATCTCGATCTCGGAGGGCGACGCAGACAAGCGGCGCAGGATGTCTGGGCTGGAGGGTACGAAAGCCAAGTTCTCGATACCTTTGGCGCTCTTCATGTCTGGATGGGTTCTCCCGACTCCGGTGCTTCAGAGCTGCAGAGCCAGGTCCCTCTCTGGCTCCTCCCACGGGCAGATGACAGCGCCCCCTTGCGGGAAGCTTCCCGCCTCCTGGCCCTCCAGCCTCCCTCGCGCTCTCTGCTACCGCCCGGACCTTCCTACTCCAGCTCGCGGCTGCCTGGAGCGCAGAGAGCGCAGCGCGGAGCGGGGGCGTTAGTACCCCAGCCTGTGGCTTTGGCGCTCAGCTGTGCCTCACCCGCGCCGCAGGGGCCAACCGGAAGGCGCGGCGTGGTGCCACCCGGCGGCAGCCGAGTGGAGGGAGCCAGAGTTCTCACCCCACAGCCTTCGACCGGAGTCCGCCTCCACCCAAGTCCCTGCGGTTCTGACCTGAGTCTCCAGCCCGCAGCGCGCCTCCCTTGAGCCCAAGCACTGGAAACAAACAGAGATTGTGGGCCAAAGCCCCGGTGCTGACATGAAACTCAGAACACAGCCACCAGGAGGATCCTTTCCTTAAGAAATACTTGCGTTTTTTCTTCCTTTGCTGCTTACCAAACCAGGCTAGGCTTAGACTCCAAGAATCAAGACTTCAGAGGTATACTTTGGTTCGTGAGCATCTTGATAAGACTTTTGCCTGTCATCCTGTTACTGGTAGAAGGTGTCCAGGTTCTTGGCATCTTGAACAAAGAATTGAAGAAAACACACAAACAAAGCAAGGAAGGAATGAAGGGATTTATTGAAAATGAAAGTACACTCCACAGTGTGGGAGCAGGCGAGCATAGGGGCTCAAGGGCCCGGTTACAGAATTTTGGGGAGTTTAAATACCCCCTAGAGGATTCCATTGGTTACTTTGGGTATGCCCTATGTAAATGGAGAAGATGAAGTAAAGTTACAAAGTCATTTATGGCCTACGCCCTATGGAGAGGATATTTCCTGTTATAGCTGAAGTGTGAATAGGCCTTGTGTTTCCTGCCTCCAGATCCTATTTTCCTGCCTCAGCCCTCCTTAGAAAAAGAAATCCACCCCACCCCCATCACCACCAGGATGAACATCACAGTATAACCACCGCTTTGCTTTTACTTCTCCGAAACTGAAGGACCAGAAATTGTCTCTCTGCTGTATATTGCATATCTAAGATACACAGTGATGACAATTATGTAAATAATTTCTACCGGGCCAGGCGCGGTGACTCACGCCTGTAATCCTAGCACTTTGGGAGGCTGAGGCGGGTGGATCACCTGAGGTCAGGAGTTCAGGATCAGCCTGGCCAACATGGTGAAACGCTGTCTCTACTAAAAATACAGAAATTAGCGAGGTGTGGTGGTGCGTGCCTGTAATACCATCTACTTAGGAGGATGAGGCAGGAGAATCACTTGAACCTGGGAGGCAGAGGTTACAGTGAGCCGAGATCGTGCCACTGCACTCCAGTCTGGGCTTAAAAGAGCGAAACCTGTCTCACACACACACACACACACACACAATAAAAATAATACATTTCCACCTGTGGAATAAGAAAAACACTTTGAAGAGCTTAACACCATTGTGTCATGGTAGTTACAATTTAGTCATTCATTCTTTCACTTAACACAGACACAAAAAATTCTTGTGTCCTGGGTGCCAAACATTGTTCTGGGTTCTAGGGGTACACAAGTGAACAAAAACTGGCAAATAGCCCTACCCTTATGGTGCTTATGTTTTAATAGGAAACAGACAGTAATAATACATAGTACATGGCACATAATATGATAAATACTATTTTGTGAAACTTTAGTTTCAATTATATATGCTGTGTTTACTGGGTCGAGAGACATATAAACTATGTATCTTACTTTGGACAGAGGTACATTCTGTTGCCTGTTCCCTCACAATCAAAACTCTAGACTGGCCAGCCGGGCACGGAGGTGCAGGCCTGTAATCCCAGCACTTTGGGAGGCCAGGGCAGGTGCCTTGAGTCCAGAAGTTTGAGACCAGCCTGGGCAACACAAAACCCTGTCTCTACCAAAAATACAAAGATTAGCCTGGCCTGGTGGTGCATGCCTGTAGTCCCAGATGGGAGGGAGGCTGAGGTGGGAGGGTCACTTACAACTGGGGAGACTGAGGTTGCAATGAGCACTCTAGCTGCGCCATAGAGCCAGACCTTTTCTCAAAAAAAATAAGAATAAAAAATAAAAATAAAAATAAATTCTATATTGGCCTAAAACATGGGGAAAGAGTAGAAGTAGGAGCTAACATTTTAAATGTCTGCTATATGCCCCATTACTAAAATCTTTACAAAAGCAGCTGCACTGTTATGTATAGTTTGCATGTTGAGGAAACCACATCCCACAAAGATTAGTAACTGTCCCAAAGTCACATAGCTAATAAGTGAACTGCCATTTAAGGATCTGAACTTGGCTCTCTTAGCCAGAAGTCTTCCCTGAACTTTGCATTTTCTGTCTTTTAATAACTACAGTGTATCTCCATCAGGTTAAGTTATTGCATAGCAATTTTAAGAGATCAAAATTCAAAATTCTCTGACATTTGTGAAGTTTAGAAGATTAATGCTGCTCTGAAAACCTCAGATTTTGGAGGTATTCAAATTAAGCATGGTATGTAATCCTCCTGGGCTTTCTTTAGATAAAAATGGACTCAAAGTAGGTAACTCTTTTGATCACCATTGTTATCTATGTAATATGAAGTAATTTACACAACCAGCAAATTTTGTTTTGATAAGATGTGGATACATACAATCATGGCTTAAGACTATTTTGCAGCTGTGACTTAATAAATCCATGCTATACTATCAAAATCAGAGTAGCATAATCGTCGTGCACTTAAATTCATACTAAGAAGAAATCTCCACTGTCACAGTGTTAGAGAGAGAATTTTGGTTAAAGATTAGCGAAATTACTATTGCTTCATCTTAAATACATCTTGCTCTTACTGAAAGTTTCAATTTCCTGTTCCCTTACATTCTCTACGCTGCGGTGATGAAAGGAAGGGACTCAGGTTTGCAACAAAAACCAAAACACAAAAGCTTGGTAGTTTTCATCTCTGAATAATTCTATGGAAAAATGTCCTTTTTAAAATTAATTATCAATCTAGGTTAAATCTGCCTCTAATGAACACAGTCAAAATATACCATGTTAAATTTCAGAAGGTAATTGATAGTTTACTCTTCTTATTTGCTATGTTTTCTATGTTTATGTTTGCATTTTATTTGCTATGTTTTTCATGGGTGGAGAATGGGAGAAAGAACAATGTCCAAAAATTATTGTAAGGCTTCAACACTGTAAACAGAAGCAGTCCCTGCCTCTGGATATCATTCTCTGGGATATACAGTAGGTCTTTCCTTTCAGGAACTGGATGAAACAAGGTGAAGTGGCTTAATGACAGAAGTCATCAAGATTGTCCTACTAACTCCCCTTGCTCTGATTCCATGCTTAAGAGCGATCTTATGATTTGGGCCTGCCATGTAGATACGTATACTGGATGAAAATGTATTGATATGCCTATCTTGAGTACTTTATCATTTTCCCCTCTGTGTTGTTAATGCTTTATTAGTTCCCTTCCGGGTTGAGACTAAATATGAACCCTTTAGCAGTATAACACTATGAGCTCATAGAAAATTAAAATTAGAGGATGTTGACAGTGGCTGATTACAAACATGGTCAAATGTGAATATTGTTGAGGTTAATTACAAATCCTAGTATTAAAGGTTTATTAATATCACAGCATCTTATATTAACTAAATAAAAGCAACCAGACAATCTAAGTGACCATCTTAGTATTATTGATTTATCTTTTCAATTTTAAATGTTTCACAAAACATATAGTTAAAAATAAGTTAAATCTAAGAAAAATTAACACTGAACTGTGTTATTCTTAACACTGTTTAAATTGCAATTACACATAAATACCCAATCATATTGAGAAGAAATGCAACTATACTTTTTCTTTTCATCTTATTAATCATAAATCATTAAGAAATACATACATAAGCCACGCACAGTGGCCCACGCCTGTAATCCCAGCACTTTGGGAGGCCAAGGCAGGAAGATTGCCTGAGCTCAGGAGTTCGAGACCAGCCTGGGCAACACGGTGAAAACCTGTCTCTACTGAAATATAAGAAATTAGTGGTGGCGTGTGCCTGTAGTCCCAGCTACTCAGGAGGCTAAGGCAGGAGAATAGCTAGAACCCGGAGACGGAGGGGTTGCAGTGAGCCAAGATCACGCCACTGCACTCCAGCCTGGGTGATAGAGCAAGACACCATCTCTAAAAGAAAAAAAAAGAAAAGAGAAGAAAGAAAGAAAAAGAAATACATACATAAACATGGCTGATAATAATTATTTGAAACAAAAACATGTCCACATTTAATACAGTACTCCTATAAGAAAGCAAACAAAGTAGATGGTAAAACACTAATGTAAAAATTACAGAAGGCCCAGAAGACTCTCTGAGTTGAGGAGACGGAGCTGAAAGTCCAACAAGACTGAGACAACTGGAATTTGCAGAGTAGAATACCGAAAAGGAGAAAGCTGTATAGAGGTGATGTGCAGAGTGTCCCCTCTTGTATTCAGCAGATATGCATAGCATATGGGTGTGAAGAAACTGTTCTAGTCCTAGGAAAGAATCATCTGAAGGGATTAGAGGAATAGTAGCTAGTGCTCGCTCACACAGGGCCTAAGAAAGGTGGAATAAAGAAGTTTTCAGACATTGAAAAAAAATGAAATAACCAAAATCACCTACAACCAAGAAATGTTAAAAAGAAGTCCTTCAGGCAGAAGGAAAATGATACCAGGTAGAAATATTTTTCTATATGAAGGAATGAAGAGCACCAGAAATGAGGAGACAGAGCTTAAGATGCATAGATAAATTCGTAAGATTTTTTTCTTATTATTTCCATCTCTTTAAAAAGATAATTCACTGTTTAAAAATAATAATAAAGTAGTGCAGGGTTTATAAGATATGTAAAAGTAAAACGTGTGACAACAATAGTGCAAAGGCCAGGAAAAGAGAAATAGAAGTATGCTATTGTAAATGTCTTTTACAGAAAGTGATATATGTGTCTCATAAGTGAAGTGATGTAATATCAAAGGTAGAATATGATAATGATTTATACTATAAGCCTTAGAGCAACCTCTAAAATGGCTATGATAAAAGACAGCCAGAAAAGGAGATAAAGTGAAGTCTTGAAAGATATTCAGGTAATCCGAAAAGAAGGACAAAGGGAAAAAAACTGTATGGGATAAACAGAAAATAGTTGGGCCTAACCATTTTAATAATCACACTAAATGTAAACAGTGTAAACATTTTGTTTAAAAGGAAAGGATTATCAGATCTGATATAAAATGCAAGAACCAGTCAACTACTACCAATAAGAAACACATTTTAATCCAGGCACAGTGGCTCACACCTGCAATTCCAGCACTTTGGGAGGCTGAGGCCGGTGGATTGCTTGAGGTCAGGAGTTCGAGACCAGCCTGGCCAACATGGTGAAACCTTGTCTCTACTAAAAATACAAAAGTTAGCCAGGGTGTTGGCACAGGCCCGTAATCCCAGGTACTCAGGAGTCTGAGACAGGAAAATTGCATGAACCCGGGAGGCCGAGGTTGCAGTGAGCCAAAATGGCACCACTGCATTCCAGCCTGGATGACAGAGCAAGACTCCATCACAAAAATAAATAAATAAATAAATAAATAAATAAATAAATAAATAATAATTAATATATAAAGGCTAATACACTAAAAGTAAAAAAAAAAGTGGGAAATCATGCTTACACTAAAAATGGCCTAGAAATTTGATAGTTAGATGAAATGGTCAAATTTCTTATAAGACAAGACACAAAGATCTCTGGAGGTAATAGAGAATCTAAAGAAGACTTTATCTACTAAAGAAATTGAACTTTTGGTTTAAAACCTTCCCATAAAGAAAGTCTTAGGCTAGATGACTTTAGTGGTGAATTCTAACAAAGCGACAAGAAAGAACTAATACCAATTCTAACGAATTCTTTCAGAAAATCAGAAGTGATTCCAACTCATCCTATGGTGCCAGAATTACTCATCATTTGTCTAGACTTCATCATAGTATCCACCCAAAATTACCTTTTATCCTTGTGGTTATGATAAATAAATGTGTGCTAAATGACAGTAACTGTTAGTACAGTTGAGACAGAAAATTCTTTCTGATTTCATGACTATAACAAAACAATGACTGAATAACAGATTAGTGTCAACACAGAGAAAGAACTTTAATAAACGCTTAGAACATGTATTAGGATAAACTGTCAAGAATGGGAGGGCCATCTGGCTGCAACATCTTTCAACCCATTCATCACCAGGGTTGATTCGGCTGATGTGACTGGCTACGGGGGGTGTCCCCTTCCTCCCTCACCACTCCATGTGCGTTGCTCTGGAAGCTGTGCCCTGGGTCTAAGACAACCATCTCCAGTAGAGGAGGACGGATCTTCCCTCAAGAGTATACGAGTAGCTGTACTTCCCTGCTAGAACCTCCAAACAAGCTCTCACGGACAGACTATCAAACAATCCCATGAGGTAAAAACAATAAATAATGACTCTCCTGAAAAGTTTTCCTGCAAATTATGAATTCACAGATCCATGTTCCTCCCATTTTCTGATTCTCTCATTTCATGGTTATTTTCTTCCTGCAAAGTGAGGACAGGGTGAAGATCTTTATGCCAGATGTTTCTGCCCAGCATTAAACTATATCGTATGGTATTTTTGCCCATATGCCACTGACCAAAACTTAGTCCCTTGCCCTGCCAACATATGAGAGGGTTTGGTTATGTAGTTGTCCTGTATGCCAGGAGGAAAGTAAAATAACTTGGTAAACACATAGCAATGTATCTGCCATAAATATTATGAATACTTTGTATAACAGCATTAGAACCAAACAAGCTAAAACCATGATCCATATCTAACAAGCTGATATAGGTTAAAAAAAAAATTACTGTCAACTTATATCAAAACTGTAAGGTAAGAGAGATTTATCTAAACATCACTAAATTAAAACATAGGTCAAAAATAAATAAACGTGAAGGACATTAATTGAAGTATCAAATCCAGGTTAATGTTTTTCTCTCTGTATCATTCAGACTATCCCAAAATATTATATTGAATTATAAATATTGCACTAAAAGAACCATTGGCTAATGCTAGCAAGCCCATTAATAACAACATAGTTAAAATGAAAAAAAATGAAATGTGTCATATGAAAATTAGTTGAAATAACTTGAAATTTTATCCTGAAGAAAATGTGTAGTGGTTAACATGATAGTTGTCATAAAATATTTGAGTAGGGGCATCATTTAATACAGTGATCAGACTTACTTTTTTATGGATCTTAAGATTATGAGTACCTTGTATATAGAAGGAAAATATGGGCTCAATATAAAGAAAATTACTTTATAAATAGAGCAATTTTTCTCAAAATGTGATCCAGGAACCCCTGAGGCAACTAAGACCTTCAAGGGGTCTGCAAGTTCATAACTATATTAAAAATAGTACTAGGATGTTATTTGCCTTTTAGACTCTCATTTTCTTACCTAAGTGGCTATAGTATCTGCAATAAAAAATTTTAAGAAACAACAAAACCATCATTTTCTTACAAGTGTGCAGGGAGTTTTCCAGGGACTGCTTAACATGTTGTATCACAAAAAAGAAAACATAAGAACCCTTTATTAAGACAGAAGTTCAAAAGATATTTAAAGAGATAAACCATTCCATTCTTCTCACTATAATTTTTGAAAATATAATTTTTTAATTTAAAAAGTGTTAATGCATTTTGGGTTTATTACTGGTAGTGAATTAATTTAGTATTAAAACAACTCATTTAATTTCTAATATAATAAATATCAAAGGTTATATTCCATTAAACAAAAGTTATTTGGAATCTTCAACAAGTTTTGGCTTTGTTTTTTTGTTGTTGTTTGTTTGTTTCTTTACAAAACATGAGCTAGGAAAGACTCAGTAAGTTCTAAGAGTAAAAAGGGGTATGGAGACCAAAAAGTCTAAGATCCAGCGAAGTAAAGCTATACAAAATAGGATTGATTGCCTGAATACATAATGAGTTATCTATCACTAGAGTAGCTATCTGGTCAGTTATTAGGGATATTGTGTGAGGCATGCAAACCATAGGAATTGCGTTGGACAGCCACTGAAGCCTCCTCCAAAACTAAAATTCAACGAAGCTTAAACTGTGTAATCATTGATTAATTTTATAAAATACTGATAAGAACATAAAGTTAGTTAAAATTTTTGTCAAAAATCTACTGTGTCAGAGCCATAATTAGAATTATCTTGTCTTTCCACTACAGCACTTACATTCCTTCCCCTACTCCTACTCCTGCTGGTCAACCCATCCACCTCTAGGCCTTGGCCAGGCAAACAAGCCATCGTAGTCATCCTAACTGGAACCAGTCATGAGCTCAGCGTCTAAGATATTGTTGGTTTCCACCACCTTCCTTTCTCAGCACTCCTTGACTGAATAGAACATAGACCTCTCAGTCTTCTAATGTGCTGTTTATTTACCTTGACTCTTGCTCTCCACATATGTCCAAGGCATTCAAAGTATGTATTAGCGAAGAAAGACAAAGATTCAATCCTGTGGGTGGGAAGTAAGAAAACAAGAATGAAGCAAATGAAAACAATACCTAATTTTGAGATAGTCTATGGCAGCCGTCCCCAAGTCCCCAACTGTTTTGGCATCAGGGACCAGTTTTGTGGAAGACAATTTTTCCATGGACGTGGGCAGGGGTGGGGGTGCAGATGATGGTTTGAAGATTAAACTGTTCCACCTCAGATCATCAGGCATTAGGTTCTCATAAGGAGTGCACAATCTTGCCCGCAGTTCACAACAGGGTTCAGGGTTCCTGCTCTTAGGAGAATCTAATGACCCGCTGATTGGACAGGAAGTGGAGCTCAGACAATAATGCTAGGTCTCCCACCACTACCACCTCCCGTGCAGCCCTGTTCCTACTAGGCCACGGACCAGTACTAGTCTCTGGCCTGGGGTTGGGGACCCTGATCTGTTGGATGAGATGTCATAAAACACTAAGGCACATACAATTGGACACCAACAAGACTTTCCCAAATAACAGGCCTGAATATAAAAGTTATACTAAATAGATGTCCTGCAAGACTTCCTAAAAGAACCAGTGCGAGTGTGCTTCGGCACGGTGGCCACGCTCTGGTAATCCCAGCACTTTGGGGAGGCCGAGGCGCTAGATCACAAGGCGGCAGGAGATCGGCACTGGCGTGAAACCCCGCTTCTACTAAAAATACAAAAATGGAAGCCGGCGTACATACGGTCCGGAAGCAATTTCAGGAGGCTGAGGCAGGAGAATGGCGTGAACCCGGAGGCGATTGGTGAGCCGACGTTTCACCGCACTCCAGCGTGGCAACAGAGCGAGACTCCTCGACTCAAAAAAAAAAAAAAAAGAAATCAGTGAGTGTAGAATTTTATAAGCACAAAAAATGTTGTAAGCATGGATATTAATTAGTTGCTGTGATGTATTTGTCATAATATTCAAGCATGATTGTTGTCTCAATGTTTTGGAATCAATTACATACTGTTTTAAGATTTTCATGGTTCAGAAGTTTATACCTGTATTTCCTTGGGGGGAGAAATAATCAAAGCTGTAGCCGAAATTCTGAAGTGAAATTAAGGCAGCAAAATAAAACTGCCTACTGGATACTTGGGATGATAGCAGGCAGTAGAGGCTGATCTGGAAGATGGTTTCCTACTGCCAATAGGTGCCCTGGAGAAAATTTCTAATCTCCAAACATGTTTGCACTTTGTATCTGAATATTTAGAAAGAAAAGGACCCATTTATTATAATCCCTGCTTACATAGTAGATAGAAATGTTGTGGGGTTTTTTGAGTCCTAAAAGAGTAAGGACCAGAATACCAGTTTGGATATTTTTAAGAGAACAGATTGAACAAAGAGAATAACACAAACCTGGCATTGTCATATAATTTGAACCTCACATAAAAATGTCAAGATTTTAAAAATATGGCTGTTTTGATAGAAGGCAAAACACAAATACTTAAAAATTTTAGTAAATAAAATTTTCTTTTAATCTCAGATCTACTTGCACGAGGAACCTAAAATATACGACTGAAACATCAATTTCACTGATTTTCAACTTAAAATAAATAAAATTAAACACTAAAGAAAGGAGAGAGGAAAGAAATTTCATATCATTGTACCTAGCTATTCAATAATACACACTTATATTTGTCAGTTGTACCCTTACCAATACTCACCAGTACACTTAAGTGTTGGAAATGTTCTGTGTCATAATTGTGGTTACATGACTGTACAGTAAATCCTCAATTAGGGTTGTCCATGGGCCCTTGGAAACCGTGACTGTAAGCCAAACGAGGTATAAGGAAACCAGTTTTACCTTAGGCTAGTTGATATAAACAAGTGATAAGTTCCTGTGCATGTTTCTGATTACAGAAACATCAACAAACTTCTAAATAAAGACCAAAATATTTCTAATGCTAAATACTGAAAAAAAAAAGTGAGTTATACATATGTATAAGAAAGATTAATAAAAACAAAAGATAATTATTTATAGCTTGTTCCAGTTCAGGGTAGTGAGTGGGCAGAACCTGTCCTGGCAGCACAGGGGCAAAGCAGGAAGCAGCCCTGACAGGACCCCATCCCCCCAACAGAATGCGCTTGCACGTTCACTCACACTCTCTCAGACAGGCACCACTGAGACACTCCAGTTCACCTAACCAGCACGGCTTTCAGATGTGGAAGGAAACAGAGGTAGCCAGAGAAAACTCACACAGATATGGGGAGAATGTGCAAACTCCACACAGGGGGTCCAGCAGGGAGTTATTTTTCCTTTTTTTCTCATCAATGTCATAACAAAATGATGGTGAACAAAGTGACATTATTTGAGGATCTGCTGTATTCTTGCAAATTTCATCAAATTATACTCATAAAATTGGTGAGCTTTGTGTGTAAATTACACCTAAATAAAATAGATTTTTAAAAATCTGTTTGAATTTAGTAAAAGAGCAAACTAGGCACCATATATTTCAAAAGGTCTTAATGAAGTATCTCAATATCTACAATATTGATGCCTTGCCATTTGTTGGCTTTGTGACATTGGGCAAGTTATTCCACTTCTCTTAATTTCCTTTTCTGTAAAATGGAGAAGATAGCAGCTGTGGTATAGGACTGTGGTGTGACAATTAAATGAGTTAATTCATTAATATGCCTGGCAGAGTATCTGGCACATAAGAAGGACTCCACTCAGTTATTCACACACTCTTAAATTCAGGATCTATTACATGGAAATTCTTTTACCAAGGCCTTGGTATACAGAGGAGGATAAAATGGACATCCTTGCACCTATGGAGCTCTATATCCTAGCTTAGGGGAAACTATTCATAGTAAAAATGAAAGTACCTGAAGATAACTGTATCTGCTTGGCAGGCAATCGAAATAGGTGCACATGGTAGATAGAGACCAGATGGTTTCTTTAGTCCCAGTGGTAAGGAAAGGCCTGTCTAGGAACTAACATTGAAACTGAGATCTGCTTGGGAAAATTTAAAGATAGCCTGCAAAACCTGAAGGGATTCGTTAGCCAAGGCAAACTGTATTTTTGTCCATTAAGGTCACAGGAACATTTGGAAGCTTTTAAACAGACAAATGACTAATTCTTGCTTTAAAATACTAACATGGCTCCTGTGTGGCACTGGATTTGGGAAGCCCAAAACCTATCAGGAAATTGTATTAGGTTCAGCTGTGAGTTACAAAAAAGAAACAAAATAATATTATTTTGAACACAATGTAAGTTTATTTTCTTTTGAAGAGGTCCAGATGTAACCAGTTCATGATGGTATGGTAGTTCAAGAAGTCAGAGATTCATGCTCCTTCTAGTCTATTGTTCTACCATATGTGGTTTCCACTTGCCAAATTAATTTTTTGGCCCAGACTGACTCCTGAAGCTCCTGTTGTTAAATTACATCTGAATTTCATCCAACAGGAAGAAGGAAAAGAATGAAAAAGTACACTACCTGGAAGTTGCACACACCACACTTGTTTACATCACTTAAGCCAGAAATCAGTCACACCTGTCTAAAGCAAAGCCTGTAAGATAGTGTTTATTATAAGCAGACATGTGGCTCATTAATGATCTAGATTTCAATTACAAATGAAAAAAGTATAAATTATATTTGGAAGATGGTGATAAATAACAATAACTTAGACTAAAAGAGGAGGATTCACAGTGGTAGTGAAAAAAAGATTGCTGGGTGGGCCTCTTCTTTCTAATGGAATTATGCTGTAGTGTGCAGATTTCTCCTTTGTGATTGTATAGTGTTATAGAGCAGATTGCACCCCCACTTTTTTTTTTGAGACAGAGTCTCACCGTACCCACGCTGGAGTATAGTGGCATAATCTCTGCTCACTGCAGCCTCATCCACCCCAGGTTCAGGTGATCCTCCCACCTCAGCCTCCCGAGTAGCTGAGACTACAGGTCTGCACCACCACAACCAGCTAACTTTTAATTTTTTTGTAGAAATAGGGTTGCACCGTGTTGCCCAGGCAAATCTCAAATTCCTGGGCTTAAGTGATCTGCCTGTCTCAGTCTCCCAAAGTGTTGGGACAGCCATAAGCCGTCTTGCTGGGCCAGCCTTTTCTATAAATAGTGGTTTTGACAATGATCTCTTTCATCAAAAATATATTTTTAGAGAGGATAGCAAGGTCAGTTTCCTCCCTGCCACAACAAGGATTGGGATTCAAATGCATTTCTCTACCCAAGGATGCAGTTCCTATCGGTAGCCCTTCTAACAGCCACATGCCCTAGCAGGTTTCTACCAGTACTGGCTCTATTACCCTTCAGGCTTCCTAGCGGTGAGGCCCTCCTGCTGACCCTAGCTCCAAGGCCTTCCACCTTCCTTTGATGGATTCATGTAACCAAGGTACATAGAGGCATTCACGAAGTCTGGGAAATACCTGAAGTCACATAAAAACCTTTGTATTTATGTGAATTTTTCAAAACAGGTTTGTACCTATCATCAAACTTTTAAGTTTTGAAATCCAGACTGAGATACAGAAAAGTTTGATTATATCTCTACCCCCAAAAAATTATAATTTACTGGTTTAGAACCAGTTATGAGATATAATCAAACTTTTCTGTATCTCATTCTGGATTTCTGAGATTTCTCAAGAGGAACGTACTTCAAAACCCCAAAGGCTCTTTGCTAAATGTTCTCATCCAAAACATCATTTCGAAGAAGGAAAGAAAGACTAAAGAAGTGAAAAGTTTCCTCCAGGTGAAAGAACTTCTTTGGAGTTCATGGATATTGCTTTTTTCTATCAGGTTCTTAAGGTTTTACAGTATGTCCCAACCAAAATAGTGTGAAACCAGGAGGACAGATGTGCAAATGACTTTGGCCCATGAACTAAAACTCCTAGAAAAGGACACTCAGTATTTACTTTTTAAATACATGAATAAAAATCAGGCCCAAAGAGCCATAAATTCAGTCTTTTAAAAATCAAGAAGATTTAACTAGTATTTGTTAGGCACTTTACTTTAAAATAGCATCTTCTTTACGTTTCCTGTTTCAATAAGAAAATAGCTTCAGCTGAACAGTCAATTTGGTGACGTCTTCCCTCAGTAGCCTCATCTTAGTAAATGGCCTCACTAAAGCCAGAAAGCTGATAAAAATCCTTTGACTATTCATATTTCCTCACATCTCATATGTGATGGTTAATTTTATGAGACCTCATGGCGTAACTTGACTGGGCCAAGGGGCGCCAAAATATTTGGAAAAACAGTATTTTAGTGTGTCTGTGAAAGTGTTTCTGGATGAGATTAATATTTGAATCAGTAGACTGAGTAAAGCAGATTGGCATTCCCAACGTGGGTGGGCCTCATCCACTCAGATGAAGGCCTGAATAGAACAAAAAGACTGTCCTATCTTAAGCAACAGAGAATTCTCCAGTAGACTGCCTTTGTACTTGAACTGAACCTCAGCTCTTCTGGGTCTCCAGCCTGCTGAACCCACCCTGCTGATGTGGGACTTGCCAGCCTCCATAATGTGTGATCCAATTCCTGATAATAAACCTCTTTATATATATACACACACCGAGAGAGAGAGCGAGACAGAGACAGAGAGATCCTATTAGTTTGGTTTGTCTAGAGAACCCTGACTAATATATTATATTAATTCATCAACAAGCACTTTTTATACTAGCTCTGAAGTATGTCCTATATCCATTTACTTTGTTCCCTCTTTACTGCCATTAAACTCTTTAAGTTACCCATCTTCTGTTTAAACTACTCTAATAGCCTTCTATGGCTCCTTAAATTCTACATTTTCTGTTGTTGTTGTTGTAGCACATTGAACTCACAGTGATTCTTTTAAAACATGAGAAACATTTAAATATCAATATAAAAATTCTAACAATGGGTTATAATTCAATAAAAAATAAAATCTGTGGATATATACCAATATAAATATATACCAATAAAAATAAGTAAATAAACAAGCCTTTCTGCACAATAAAATGCCAATTAATAATACAGAAAAAAATGGACTTAGAAGATGCTAAAATTAGTGGGTGAAAGATTGAACAGGATATTACATAGTCTCAAAATATCCCTCCTCAAATTGTATACTAATTATAAAAGAAAAAATAACAGTAACAGTGGAAAAATACTATAGTGATTATCTTAATCAAGGGACCAAAATTATCACCACAGTATTGGAACAAACTGATATCGATGGGTCTTAATATGCACTGAGAAGGATAGCATGCTTCTGTGTGACATTCTTGACAAAAATGCATAGCCTGAATCAAATAATAAGAAATTATCAAACTAAAATTAAGAGGCATTCTTCAATATAACTGTCCTGTATTCTTCAAAATTGTTTAGGTCCAGAAAAGGCAAAGAAAAACTGAAAAACTGTTCAGATTGAAGGCAACTAAAGTAACGTCACAGCTAAATCCAAAACCAGAATTCTGTTATGAATGCTGAACCAGGAAAAGCAGATGTAAAATATGTTAGTGGGAAATTTGACAAAATTTGAATATAGAGAGTGGATTAAGTAATAGAATTATTAAGTTTTCTGATTTTGATAATTATACTGTGATAATGTAAAAGAATGTTTATATTATTAGGAAACACATACTTAAGTTTTTTAAGTAAAGAGATGTGATATCTCAAATTTACTTTCAATACATAGATAAAGAATAGGAAACTATCAATGTGACAAAATATAAATAATTGGAAAGACCAAGTAAATGATATGTGAAATTTCCTTGTACTATTCTTGCAACTTTTGTGTAATTTTTCAATTAAACTAAAATTTGAAAACATAAAATTTGAAAAAAAAAAAAGGG